>NW_008333886.1:2757690-2848499 GCF_000622305.1 Nannospalax galili | reverse complement strand
AAAATGAAAAATGAAAATAAACCCTTGTTAATATTAGCAGTTTCTAAACTCTCAACCAATAATATTTATTATATTGAATATAATAAATTGAATCCAATACCTGACTAGGAATACAATTTAAAAATTCAAACAAGTGGATCTCTTAAAGAAAAATGAAAATAAACCCTTGTTAATATTAGCAGTTTCTAAACTCTCAACCAATAATATTTATTATATTGAATATAATAAATTGAATCCAATACCTGACTAGGAATACAATTTAAAAATTCACACACAAAACAAGTGGAGAATTGTCTTCAGAGTGGGTACAACATTATTGGACCCTGAAGTGTTTCTCATCATGAGTCTGAAACCCTGTTTTAGTTATCAAAAATAATAAGTACTTGTGAAAAACAGATTTCTTTGAAATGTGTTAAAGCTTCAAAGATGGACAGAATATATAAGAAAATGTCCTTATATGAGCTACTGCTAATTTAAGCAAAATACTTATCATGTACAAATAAAAAAGACAATTAAAAGTGTTCCAGCATCAGTTAATGCAGAAATCCATCATGGGGGCTGAGGCACTTGTCACCACAGGAATATTTTGGTGACTATGGGAGTGAATTATATACTCAGGAATAGAAAAGTGAGTCTGATAGACTGAATTAAGTATTTGCCTTCCACTTTAATTAGGAAGACGCTAGAGAGATTCTCAAATCCAGATCGTAGCAGGAAGTGAGCAGGTTGGATATAGAAGATCAAATAATGGTCAATACTCAGATGCTCTCCCAAGACTGACAAAGGGAATGCAGAGTGATCACCAGGACCAGATGGTATCTACCCAAGGGCTTTAAGGAGTTCTAGAAAGAAACAGAGACTGTTGGCCACGTGTAGCCAGTCATTTCAAAGACAAACTCTGTGAGGAGAGAAAATTTGTTTGCAGATTTAACTCCTTCAGGAATAGTCGTAGGGAATGGCAGCTGATGAACTAGTGATAGGCAAACCATGTCTCTATAGTGAGAAATATTGGTCACAAACTCTTAAAATTTTGCATTCTTTTCTTTTAAAAAGAAATGTCAAAGCTCACTCCTCAAAATCTTTCCTCATGAATTCACTAAAGAAAATGCATACATACATGTATGTATTACTGTCCCTCTGAGAGAGAGAGAGAGAGAGAGAGAGAGAGAGAGAGAGAGAGAGAGAGAGAGAGAGAAAGAAAGAAGACATAGAAACCAGGACATGAACTGTGGTCTGCTTGTTTAACTGCTTTTGACAGTTGACTTCACTATTGTCAATAGCACAGTGACATGATATGATGTCACTTTACACTTTGTTTATGCTGCTTGGAAAATGTGAACTGGCTCAGCAGTTAAGAACACTGACTGAACTTGCCAAGGACCTAGGTTCGTTTCCCCGCACCCACATGGTGTCAAACATTCCTAACTCCAGGGAAATCTGAATACCTCTTCTGGCTTTCTTGGGCACTGCACAACACTGTGTACTTTACATACATGCAGGCAAAACACGCAGATACATAAAATAAAAATAAGTCAAAAAGAAATTTAAAAGAAAAGAAAATGTGGACTGTGCTGGAGGAGGAAGTCTCTCACTTCACAAGAAAACTACATTTCTTCAGGCGTTATCTATATTAGAATATGAATTTGTAACTCTGATATGAAAAATCTCGCTGCATTGTCTGCTGATGAGTTCCAGACATGGTGCAGCAAGCACCAGGAGGACATGAGACAACCACCATTTCTGCTTTGCTTCAGCCTTTGCCAGTTTAGCTAATTGATGTCAAAGGTGAAACTGTGACCAGTCCCGCTGAAGAAGTGGAAATGCTTGGAAATGAAACCTATTGAGGCTTGTGTGTTTTGACTGCCTTCTCTCAGCCTCACACTTCCTTCCTCCTGCTCATCCTTCAGCCCTGAATGGAGGGTTTTTCTGTGGCACACGGCAAAGGACCATGGCTGAGTGTCTCCCATAGATTTCTGATGGCCAGTCTCTAACAGTGGCCTCAGACATGCCCCACATCCAGCTTCTTCTTAGGGAAGGCCTCAAGTTTCTGCCTATTTATTCTTCCCAATTTTAGTTTGATGAATTTTCTTCTTAATTTTTAGCTTTAATTCGTGCTTTATCCTTTCATTAACAGGCATTTTATTAATTCTTTCAGAATGGCATACAATGCGTTTGATAATACTGCCCCTGCAGCCCCTCAGCTTCTCCTAGATTCATCTCACCTCCTCACTTCCCAACTTAATGTCCTCTATGTTTTTTTAATTTAGTAAGCCACCAGCTCCAATTTGTGCTGTCCATGTGCTCCTGGGAATAGGGTCATCCATTGTAGCCTGGTTGAGTACTATAAGTTATTTCCTACCTTTAGGGTGGATCCTCCCACTTAAAATAATCTGGCTAAGATAATTCCCTATAGATGTTCCCAGTGGACAACCTTTAGTTGATTACAGATTCTGTCAAATTGACAGCTAAGATTAGCCATCACAAGCACTGTGGTTGAATCTAGAGGTTGTTAAAGAAGCACTCAAGAAGTACAAATACTTCATAATTCCATTTATATGGTGTCACCATGTGAATGGATCATGGTTTGAACATTGTCCTTGCTGTGGTAGTATTTTGTGATGCTGTGGAACTTCAGAAGGCGTGGTCTAGTTGGAAGAACTTAGCTACTTGGGAAGACTGTCCTTTATACGTATTATCACGTTCTCTCTTTTTGCTGAGTACTCTGCTCCTTGACTTCCCATGACATGAACAGCTTCTTCCACATGTCCTGCAGCTCTGAGTGCCACCTTGCATTAATTGATATAAATCTTTCCTCTTTGCACATTCGTGAGAAAAATAACTAGTACACATATTATCTAGCACAGTCAAGATGACACTTTCATGGTATATTAAACAGTGTGATTCACAGGACTGAGGAATAGAACGGCAGCTTCCGAGAACTGGAGAGAGACGTGTAGTCAGGCATACAGTGTGGCTCAAATGAGATGACGGTTTCATGACCTGCTGTACAGCATTGTTTTCTACAATACTGTAGCAAAAACAAAATTTATCAAGTAAGCAAATCTTATATTAATTCTTCTCATCACAATAAAAACTCACAAAATAGGAAGCATAATAACAATTACATAAAAGATACTTAAAAGATAATTTACAAATAAACTGCAGCATGAATAAAAAGAAGGAAAGTTGAAAGCTTCTTGCTGTGGGTAAGCAGCCTCCTCCCCTGTCTCTTAGCACATGTTCAGTGCAAACTGAAAGTTGGGCCATTGGATGTACTGGGCACAGAGGATTAGAAACTGACATTAAATTAAATCTTCCATGCCTCTCTCTCCGAGCATTCCACCAGAGCTGCATTGTCTTGTGTGTGTAGGGGAATAATACGTTGAAGACAAATGGAATCATCAGGAACCATGACCTCCAATTTTAGTTTTCTTTCAGCCTGTTGTTGAAGGACTTATGTGTATTATTTAACAAATTGATCTCACTGATTATGTAGGAAGGCTCAGGTCTTGATGGCAGCTGAGTCAGGAAGTACTGGGGTTCCACCGCTAAAAAGGCAGGCACAGTATGAGACACAAGTCCTCAGATTCGCTCCTGACACAATGACTATCTGATATCAACCATAATGTAGGGAGAAACAGCATTAGGGGAACACAAATCAGACTCCATTGGCCTTAAAAAATAATTGGAGATATAAAGGTGGGGGAGGATCTGAGAGGAGATGGAGGGCATCTGAATATGATAAAAATACATTGTATGAAATTCTCAAAAGTCAATGAAATATTTTTCTTATATTTTATTTATTATTTTATTTTTTATGTGTATGAAGTGTATTGCCTGCCTGCATGTAAGCGCACCTATGTCCCGGAGTACCTGCAGAGGTCAGAAGAGGGAGTCAGATCCCCTGAAGCTGGAGTTATAGGCAGTTGTTAGCAACCATGTAGGTGCTGGGAGTAGAATCCAGATCTTCGCAAGAGCAGCCAGTGTTCTTAACTGCTGAGCATCTCTTCAGTCCAATAAAAATATTTTTTAAAAGTTAAAAACAGGAAATCAGCATGGCATTGCATGTTTAATCCCAGTACTCAGAAAGCATGGGCAGGTGGATCTCTGGGGATTGAGACCAGCCTGGTCTACATAGAGAGTTGCAGGTTAGCCTTGGATACATAGTGAGAGCTTGTCTCACAAAATCAAATAAACAAAACCAAAAACAAAGAGTTAAAAGAAAAGAGCAGCGTACACATTTAAAATGATGATTAGGAAACTGACTCTCCACCTCTCCACACCCAAGATCATTTGGAGACCACAGATTAGACTCCAGAGGCCTTTAAAAAAGACAAATAATAATAGAGGACATGAAGTTAGGGGGGTTAGGAAGGTGGAGGTGGAGATGGGGATGTGTCTGCATGTGATCAAAATGCATTGTATGAAGCTCTCTCCTTTTTAACAGATCTCATTCTTTAATCATCATAGTTCCATAAAATAAAACATTCTTCCCTTTTTATTGCTGCTGATGTCTAGTTTTATTCCTTTGTGGTCAGATAAAATACAGGATGATGTTTCAATTTTGGAAAATCTGTGGAGACCTGCTTTGTGTCCATATATGTGATCAATTTTCAACTCAAAAACCCTTATTCTGAATGTTGGGTTATTGGCTTCTGTCTTTGTGAATCTGCTTCATCAATGAGATTTTCCAGTTGATCTCTTCTTATTGATTATCCTACTTTTCACCAAAGAACCTGGGGATGAGAGGCAGAGTCCAGCTGTTTTTCCCCATGAAGAATTTAGGTAACAACTGTATCTCTCTTGAGGCAATGTTCACTCTACAACTCTGTGATACTCAGCTTCTGAATGGCTCTTAAAATGTAAAATTTTTCTCCAAAGCTTAGCCATCTGTGACCTTCTGTGAGCTTTATTAAAATCCATTATACGAAATCCACAAATTAAATAAAAATATTTTTTAAAAATGCAAAGTTAAAGAAGGTTGGGTGATACATGCCTTTAATCCCAACACCCGGGAGGCAGAGGCAGGGGAATCTCTGTGCGATGGATGCCAACCTGTTTTATATAGTGAGTTCAAGAACAGCTGGGCTACAGAGAGGCCTTGTCCCAAAAATGGACAAACAAAAAACCAACAAAAGAAGTAAAATGAAGACACTTTCTTCAGTAACATATGCGCTGTACAGGAGAGAAGAATAAGAAACAGTTTGAGAACAATTTACAAGACAAGACATAAGCTATAAACAAAGAAAAGCATATCATGAGGGGCCAGGAAAGGTCTTCCTAGAGGAGATAACGGCAGAGGTGAGTTCTAGAGTGAGGATAAAATTGTCCAAGGAGCAATTATGCCAAGAAAAAGAGATCACACAGGTATGAGGCATGGACTCTTGGTATGAAGTCACGAAAAATTCACTATAGTTAGAAAGAGAAAATAAAGGCAGGTTCTAATGAAAGTGAGAGCTAAGCAGTAGTCAGATCATTGAAGGGCTGGAAAAGTCAAGTTATAGACCTGGGAATGAACTCTAAAGGTCATGTTTGAGTTCAAATCGTAACTCGTGGAGAGAGTGTAAAAAATAAATTTCATAGGTAAAGACGAAACAAAATGAAAGACTCCTCAAACAAAACTAGTTGTAGTCCATTACCTGCATATTGGAAATAAGGTATGACATAGATTTGAACATAATAGCAGTTAATGAGTAGACATGTCATGCAACCAAACATCAGATGCCCCTTAGTGTGTGGCTGATAAGAAAGCATCTTTATCTGAGATATGAATTCCTGTTCAAGAGGATTCAAAGTTTCATCCAAAGAAATGTTGACTGTGATGTCTACACTCTGTTCAGGGGCTATGCTCAGTAGGCTGTTGTATGTTGAATCTGTTGGCATGAATAGTGAGATCAGATAGAACAATCAAATCACCAATATGTCAGCTTCCACCAATCCAGAATAAATTAAGACGCTTGATCAAGGGTCAGATTGCAGACAGAACTTCGACAAAGCCAAGGAAAGATGAAGACATAAAATATTCAAAACGAAGGAAGAGAAGATAGAAAAACATACAGACCTATATACAATTTTTGGAATATATTATAAAAATTGGCATACAGTATAGTCAACGTAAGAGATCATGAAAAAAATTTCTCTGCAAAGACAGGCACTCTTATATGAGTATGGGAGAGGGGAGCCTTGAGCTAGCCTCTAGGGAGATAGCCTGGGGTACACTGTGATGTATGAGGTAGAAGGCAGGAGACCAAAGCTAAGAGAGCTCCATACACAATAGGGTGGTCCAGAATAGCTGCAGTCCAAGTAACACATTCAGGGCTTAAGTGACAGAAGTTTGAAATGAATTTGATACAGGGATTCTAGGCTTGAAGGACAGGACTTTGATGTTCAAGAAGGTTCACACATCAAAGAAACAGACTGCAAAAAAGCAATGTTGTTGGTTTGCTGTATGCCAGACGTTGTGACAAGGTCAGAGCTCTGCAACAGTAGTGAATACAGTGCAAACCTAAAAGTAGGTAAGAGGCAGTGTGTACATCTGACACTTCTTTCTATTCAGAAATGAGGGACTCACATTTCTCTATTCTCCTACTGCAAAAATACTTAGTACAGTTTTCAGCTTAGAAGGGGGCATGTTAATTAGAAACATGGAAATTGTTAACAAAGGGTAAAACATAAATGTTTCCAAGAACTTCAAAACAAAAATTGATCGCCCTCAGATAAGTTTGTTCATTCAGGTATTTAAATGGCGTTAATCACCGCAGCATCTGGGATGTTTCACAGCTAAGAAAAGCATCATTACTGAGAAAAGGCAATTTCAGCAACAGAAAGCAAAATAAATGAACTGAAGTTTTACCTGCAGGATTAAATGACCCCCAAACAAAACAAAACTTGAATTCTCAAAATAGGCATATAAGAGGAAAGTAAAAACAAACAAAAAAGTATAAACCAGAGGGAAGTCGGATTTATTAGTGATTTTCACTGGTCATTAATCTATAATTTCGACAAGTATTTTCAAATATTGTTTTTGAATACTTAGATGTATTTTAAAAAAATCATACCAGTCTTGGTGATGTATGCCTTTAATCCCAGCACTGGGGGAGCAGAGGAGGGTAGACCTCTGTGAGATTGATACCAGTCTGGTCTGTATAGTGAGTTCCGTCCAAAAGACGGGAAAAAACAAAAGACATGATCACGTCTAAGTTTACTGCTCATTTGATCTTGTTACTGTCTAGTATATAAGGAGACTCAGATTTCAATCCTCCCATGCTATCCTCAAGTTCAGTTTCTTTGTGCATCCATCTTTCAAGATACTGCCAGATTGCTCTCAAGAAATACATCTTTGTTAACTGAGTTAATTTTATTGTGTCAACATTTCTTAAATGCTGTAGATCATAGATGAACTCCTTGTACATACCTTCTTTCTTTCCCACATTTTGGACCTTCATAAGCAGCTTTAGTGGCTATCTTACACCTTAGCTGGTTTTCCTACTCCTAATACAAAAGTAAACTCACAACTCAATTTTCCATGGAAAATTCCATTTCTCCAGCAACTTTAATCACTACTAAATCTGCTATATTTATGTGGATGATACAAAGATTTTTTTTTTAAATCTCATCTCCTAAGTTGAAAACTTAGTTTAAAAAAAAATCATCTAGACCTCTAGGGCCAGAAATGACATCTTTGAAATTTAGTATTTCAAAAGAAAACAAATATGACACCATCCTAGTTTCTCAAGTACTTACTGAAAACGTATGTAACTCTTACATATAAATTATTGTGTTTTCAATAAATAAATGTGCTTCTAATAAGTTCCTGAATAAATTCTAGTCTTACGAACTCTGTACACTGTCCTCAAGAGAGATGTTTACTGGCTATAACTTAGACCTTCAGTGCACTGAGATGTGAGAGGGCAGTATTTTGTTTCCTGTTGCTTACACTCACCTGTGTTTTCACTTACAGTCATGTGCAGGAATTAATTTTAAGAATTCTAACTTTAAATGAATGGACTGAGGCATCTTCTGTAGGCCAGGTAATGATACTGTGACCCGGATGTTCCTCTGAACATGTAATGAGGAGCCATGGACCTTCCTCCTTCCCATGTTCTGCAAAGAAGCCACTTTCCTTTCCTTTTCCAGTCAATTGGTTGACCATAGTGGGGAGGGGCTAAGAGTATAAAAGCTGGGAAAACCATGCCCCAAACCTCCTGAGACTAGAGTTCAGCTTGTCTATGAAAAGCTACTCTCTGACCCTGCCCACTTATGGGGAGGTCTGTGGGACAGGCTCTAAGACAGAACAGGGTCTTCCTAGGTACTCAGGTGGCCAACATCATACCTGGTAGAAAAAATACTATTTATTCCTGCCCTATCCTACCATCTGCCTTTTTGGTTTCTTGCTTGAAACACTAATAGGAAAGCTGGAGCTCTCACCACAGTTCTGAGGATGTAGGATGCTGCAGGAAAGCAGGGGGGACCCTCCGAGCACAATCTCACAGAAGTACCATCTCAGCCTGGAATCCTCACCTGCAGGCTTGGTCTGAGAAAGAGGAAATTCACTTTATCTTGCTCAGCCACTGCCTCAGAGCTCTGAGATACAGCTGAGTGTGAGTCCTAGAACTTCAGCATCCCACTGGATTGACAAAGAGAGGCTGGAGAGGGGAGGGCTGATCAGGGGCCTGGAGACTGGCTGGCTGGCTAGTGTGAAGAGCTGCATGGCCTTCACCTAGAGGCCTGAGGGAGAGGCAGCAGCCAGAGACTGGGGTGTGAAGGCTCCTGGGAGAGACAGGCCCATGGTAACTGCAGCAGGAAACTGTGCAGGTGATAGACCCTTGCCTGCCCATCCCAGCGGTGGGGTCCCTGAGCCTAGGCCTTCACAATGATGATCAAGACCACAAAGGACAACTGGGAGAGGCTTGGTCTGGGCTGTTTCAAGAGCCACTGCTTGGTGTGGTCACTCTGAGAGTCAATGTTTCCACTCATCAAAGAAATACTGAGTGATGACTCTACCTTTTATTTATTTTTTTTTCAATTTTATTTATTTATTTTTATTTTATGTGTATGTGTGTATTGCCTGCGTGTAGGTAAGTGTGCCCATGTCATGCAATGCCCACAGAGGCCAGAAGAGGCTATTGGATTCCCTGGGACTGGAGTTATAGATGTTCGCTGCTTGTGGGTGCTGAGATTCAAACCCATGTTTTCTACAAGAACAACCAGTGTTCTTAACCGCTGAGCCATCTCTCCAGCCCCGATCATTCCTTTTCATAGGGTGCAAGACAGTAAAGACATATTTCTGCATGTGGTAAAAATAAAAAAAATTTCTCATTCATCTTTCACCAACTCTGCTTAGAGCTATATAATCATTTCTAATTTTTCCTGACTCTGAATTTGTAGATTCAAAAGTTTAAGATGATTGATTTTATTCTTAAAAAGCCACCCCATAATCAGTTACCATTTATTTGCAATTTATTTTCAGGTTGCAATTGGATCTTGTTCATTACCACATAGTTGAAGTGGTCAATACACAGGTAAGTTAGAAATATTGTTTACCAAAGATGAATGATATCAACTCATCATTGAAATTATGAGACAAATTATGCTAACTAATTATTCTGTACCAAGAAGCTAAGAAGTGAATTTCTCTTTTTACTTCTGAGAAATATAAAATCTAAAAATATCTAAGGTAGAATTTCCTCTGCTCATCTGAACATACTGCACATAGGTGATAAATTGGTCATATGGCTTCACAAAAGAACATGTCAACAACTCAGTAATACAGCTAGGGAAGTAGCTCAGTTGGTAGAGAGCTTGCCTAGTATGCATTGAGTCTTGGATTTGATACCCAGCCTCCTGTAAACCAGGTGCCACATCACGTATCTATAATCCCAACACTTGGAGAGGTGGATGCAGAAAAATATGAGGAGTTCAGCTTCTACATAGAGAGTTCCAGAATGAGGCCTGCACAGTGAGTGCCAGGACTGCTTGAGATTTTTGAGACTTTCTCAGAAGAAAAAGAACCCAATAGTAGAAAGCACTTTAAATATTTTTTCATTGTAAAGTCTTACTTCACTCATAAATACACTGCAATTCTAATCTCCAGAATTAAACCCATTTGTCTTTGATTTTCTGATGAAAAAGTACAAAAAGTATGGTAATACCAGCAGAAATCAGATCTGCTCTTCACTGAGTAATACCAACTCTAATCATTTCTAGATGGTGGACTGCTCAAATTTTGTATTTGTTCTCCTATATTTTCCAAATTAAATTAATTAATTAATTAATTATATTTTTTGATACAGGGTCTTCCTCTAGCCCTGGCTGGATGGGACTCAGTATGTAGGCCAGATTGGCCACCATCTCACAGACCTTTGCCTGCCTCTGCCTCCCAAATCCTGGAATTAAAGGCATGTATTCTTTCTTTCTTTCTTTCTTTCTTTCTTTCTTTCTTTCTTATTTATTTATTATATTTTTTGATACAGGGTCTTCCTCTAGCCCTGGCTGGACTGGACTCAGTATGTAGGCCAGATTGGCCACCATCTCACAGACCTTTCCTGCCTCTGCCTCCCAAATCCTGGAATTAAAGGCATGTGCCACCACACCTGGCTCAACAACCAATTTATCACAAACAAATTGTTAATACATCTAGTTACCTGTGTTCTTATCCTGATTCCTATTTCCCATGTCACTTGATTGTAACAGTGTATGTACAAATCAAACACACACACACACACACGAGAAAGAGAGAGAGAGAGAGAGAGAGAGAGAGAGAGAGAGAGAGAGAACTTGACAGCATACCTTTACTGTTACTTTATGATTTCAAATATTGGGATACCATTGTACTTTCCTTATAAATCATTATTATACCCCATTACTTCAGTATGTACTGATATAGCCAATTTTTTCTTTACATGAAGTTATTCACCATAGATACCATAATTTATCTGTTAGCCTGCTGACTGATTCACAAAATCTTTCTTATCTACTGAAAAGAGCTGAAATGAAAAACCTTATACACTTACACTATGCCCCTCATACCGATATCTATAGAATTTATGTGTCAAATAAAATGACTGATGTGAAATGGATGAAATTAACTTAGAAATGGGCATTGAAATTTTTATTTTGAATTATTGTACAGTTTTATATTTCCAAAAATGTTGGCATTTCTTTTCAAAAGATGGTATATTAACTAATTTAAGATACTATGATTAATTCAAAGTAGAAAAACATTATCTTCCTTGTCAAATAGCCCTTCTCAATTTGCTAAAAAGTTTTGGGCTATTTTAATTGTTTTTTGACTTCTGGATTTTTCTTCAATGAATTGTTATTAAACATTATAATTTATTTCTACTAAGATGTGTGCATTTATTATTGAATTCAAGCTTACTAATGCACCATATTTATTTACACTTGATAAAATGGCATATATTACTTGATAATCAGCCAAAATTTATCTGTACTCCCTTTTCTGGTGACTTTAATGAAGCAGTTCATGGATTTGACATGATAAAATCTACCATTTATGGAAGAGTTGTTTGTGTAATGCAGTTAAGACATCCTTCTCTTCTATGGAATATGTTTACATGTTCTTATAATATTTTCAAGCTTTGTCCGTATTGTTAAAGTATTTCCTTCACTTAGAAATATGTCAAATACTACATATCAAGACTAAATTCTACCTTCATATAAGCACTGTCATTTGGTTTCAACTACTTAACTTATAATGCCTCTCTACAAAGACCCCAAGTCTGCTTGTTGAATTTCTAATCCTCCTACTGACATCCTATCTATTTCTAATCTTGATCTTGTCATTATAACACATCTTTTACGTCAAAGGGAATAAGATAATTTATTATGCATCAAACATAAGTGACCATGGCTCAAAAACAGTTTGCCTCAAATGGCCTGTTAAAGCATGGAAGTGTTGGCATAAACTTTTATGGTCACTGAATGGATAGACAGTTCAAAATCAATGCAATTTCCGAACACAGTGGTGGGGACAGTGACAGCACTTAGGTCTGTTATAGAAAAGAAGTATGTGGCATGGAGGGCAACCTGGTCATGTTTCAGGTGCTATCTAATGACACTTTTAGCTTTAGGATTGTTAGAAGATAGTGATCTGCTAAGACTACATTGTAAAGTATTTAATCTGATAGTCAAAATGGAAGTTAGGCAAGATGGGTGATAACTTTATATTTCTTTAAAATATTTTTTCCACTTGTTGCATGCAGAAGCTTTGACAGTGAGAGCTGTGAGGTGCATTAATATTCTCTCTGCCTCCTGTTCTGCTGTGTTCCCTGAGGCTTAGGAGTAGGGGTTGCATTGTAGATGTGTCACTTAGGGCTGGGGGACCATTTCAGAAGAGGGGCCCAAAAGACTGTAGAGTCAAGGGTGGTGGAAAACCATAAGAAAAATATTTTCCTAAGTGCCTGGGAACTTGCTCATGTGAACTTACAGCAATGGTGAGAGCATGCACAAGACCGAAACAAACTCAAACCAGACAAAAACACAGTATAGAAGGGAGAAAATGGGTGAGAAGTCCCAACCTTAGCTGAGAAAACTATTGGCAACTGATATCTACTGGGAAAGTGGGAGTTGGTTTTCTTTAAAGGAATATTACTAGATGGTTTGAGTCCAGTTGATGGACTCACACTGAGGAATATTTTTGGGACACCAAATTAGCTCAATAGGCCTTAACATATACAATAGAATTATGAAATCTGGTGGGGGCAATGGCAAGGTGCAGTTAGGGGAAGGGTTCTAAATAGGACCAAGATGTATTACATGAAATCCACAAAAATCAATAAGAAAATCAATAACAATATTTTGCCTTATATTTTAGCATGCACAGACAGGTGATAGGTGGTGATAGATGATAGATAGATAGATAGATAGATAGATAGATAGATAGATAGACAGACAGACACTCACAGGTAATAGAGACAGAGAGGAGTATCTGCCTAAACACTCTATACACGTTGCTCTACATCTGGGTTAAATCTCTGGCCTGTATTTTTTGCTTTTCTCTTTTTGTAATTGAGTAGCCACTAGAGTTCAATATGGAATAATGGGAATTTATGAGTAATTTTAATTTTTGTTGTGTTTTAAAATAATTTTTAAAAGCATAAATCTCCAAATTGGTATTCAAAGCAAACCTATGGTCTAACATTCACTGTGTAAGAAAATTATCTCTTCTACTTGCATTTTGATGGCAATTTGAAATGAATTAATTATTCATTTTATCAGACATTTTGATGTACTTCAAAACAAGATTCACACCATTAATCTGCTAATAAAATATCAATATTGACACTTTTCTTAGCACTGCAATACTCTAGGTCCTGTAATAAGTCCTTTGGATACATTAACAATAAGAGTATATTACATGTTAAATCCTTATTCAATATCTGAAATTAATAATGAAATTAAATATTGCTTTCTAATTATCTTCTTTTGATATTCATCTTTCTACTTTTTTATGCAGTCAATAAAAGCTATAAAAATAATTTGTAAGGCTTACTCAGTGTTTTTATTACTGAGGACAGCTTTTTATATGAAGGTCTCTTTTATGTTCCCTCTTTTCCTAACTGTACTGTGTCTATAATTACATTCCATTACCTTTTTCTCTTAAAAAAATTGCCAACTCAATCAGACAAGGGCCCAGTGTGGAGTGAGGGAAATGGGTAGTGGGTCAGCCCTAGTCTGGGAACTATTGGAGGCTGATTACTACTGGGTGAGGAAGACTAGACCTTACCAACGATCTCTAGATAGACTGACTCCTCCAGTAGATGAATTTGAACCAAAGGACATCTTGGTACAAATGCTTCACTGGATAGGACATAATATGTATGTTGGGAAGTTGTGGGTTTCCTGGGGCCCTCTGGGCAGGGTTAGAGTTGGCGTGGAGTCACGACGCAGACACTGGGAGTCAGGTGAGAAGCAGGCAGTGAGAGTAGCTGCAGACTTGTTTATTGTGGATATGGGGCTCCCTTATATCCCCCCTCCCAGTGTCCCATTGGTCCATTGATAGGTCATGTCTGTTCCTCATTGGCTCTCTGTATCAGGCCATTTTTCGCATCAGCTGACTCTATGTCTTTTGGCAGAACACAAGTTTGTTTCAGCCGGATGTTTTTGACGAGTTTGCAGCACACATGCACTGGTTGTTCAGGCCGTACTCCTCCTACATATCCACCCTTTTCTTTTTGTGAAGCTCTACTGGGAGCCAAGATTCTTAGCCTTGGCATTGTTCGCCCCACCTCAGGGGTCCCCCAGCATTATGGACCGTACCTGTCTTAGGTTGACTTGTCATACAAGTTCTTACCAGTTATTGACTACCGGCCCTTGAAAGGTGGCCTCCCTGGGTATGAGCCCACCAGGGTGATTTGGGAAAGCAATTATACAGAGGCCTCATGGATTTCTGTGAGCCAGGCCTGTTGGACCTTACTGGGACGGTCACGGCCTGTGTGTTGAAGTGTAAAGAGGACCTGGAGTGTGGCTCTGTTGACACGTTTTTGCTGTCGGGCATGCTGAAAGAGACACTTGACAAGGATGAGTAGGACCAAAAAATTCCTCCCAAGGAGGCATATGTGAATAACCAGGATGGTGATAATAGACTTTTAATGTTATTCCAGACAGTGGAGAAGAAACCACTGTTGAGGGTCAAAATAGGAGCCTGTGTATAATTTAACTGGATTATTTGGTCACGAAGGAGAATGGAGTAGTTAGGGAACTATTGTGACCAAGAGCCCTTGATGTACTGGGTGAGTTGTGTCCTGGCAACAGAGGAACTGCAGGGGGACCACTCTCAGGGAGGTGACAGTAAGGTGTCTCTGGGGTACAAGGGCCACATGCTGAGCATATCTCCTGCCAAGGATACTTAGGGGAGGTGGAGTGTTTGATGGGTCATGCGCCTCGGCACTGAGGGCTGGCTCTTCACATTCCTCATGGGGGCAAGAGAGGCACCGAGACCCATCGGGGGAGATGAAATGGACAGATTGACGGTAGCCTGTTCCTGACAATGTTTATTGTGAGCTGCTATCACATCCTCTGGTGAAGAGGAATTAAGGCTGGTAATAATTACTAGGAGAATAGGGACAAATGAAGCAGGCAGAACAACACTGGATGAGGCCTTGCGTTCTCTAGTGAGGAAGAAAATGCGCATCCAGAGGTCAGGGTCCCATATGTTTTCTGGAGTCAGCCATGGCGCGAGGATGCGTTGTTCCAGAAGGCATCTAGGTCATTTATTTTAACTTGAAGACCTCAGGTGACAAGGAGGGATTTTGATGTCCTGATTTGGGGTTCCATATAGCTGGGGGGCAGATTACCCATGATAATATTAAGACAAAGAGAATCGGGCCCAGATGTCTTGTGCTTAGTGGGGGACTTCCATGGTTCATTAGGCCACAGCCCTATGCCCACACAGTGTCTCCAGACAAGGGGCAGTGGTCAGGGGCTGCTGCTGAGTTCTGCCTCCTAGGGGGTCAGCCTTTATGTGGAGGTGTCAGGCAAACCGAAAGCAAAATGTGTACATCCCTAATAGACAGACAGGATGAGGGCAAAGGAAAGGAGGGGGTTCTCATGGGGGTCAGCCTTTATGTGGAGGTGTCAGGCAAACCGAAAGCAAAATGTGTACGTCCCTAATAGACAGACAGGATGAGGGCAAAGGAAAGGAGGGGGTTCTCACACTCACCCACAGGGGAACCAAAGGCACATGTAACACATAGGGGCTGACTTACTGAAACTTCAGGCAGGTGGTGTCTGCACCAAAGAAAGTGGGGGAGAGGCACCCAGGCAGGTTGTGGGTGGAGAAAGTGAAACTAAGGTTGGTCTCTGGAGCGGTCAATGCATGGCAGGCAGAAAAGTACAAAGAATATGGTCCAGAAGAGAAAAGCGGCTACCACAATGATGGCCAGAACCCAAGAAGGTCAATGCCCATGCCAGCATGGGGAACTCTTATTGGGAGCCAGGTGTTGTTGGTGTCCTGGGGCCCTCCAGGCAGGGGTAGAATCGGCATGGAGTCACAACACAGACACCGAGAGTCAGGTGAGAAGCAGGCAGTGTGAGTAGCTGCAGACTCGTTTATTGCAGATATGGGGCTCCCTTATATCCCCCCTCCCGGTGTCCCATTGGTCCAGTGATAGGTCGTGTCTGTTCCTCATTGGCTCTCTGTATCAGGCCATTTTCGTGTCATCCGACTCTATGTCTTTTGGCAGAACACAGGTTTGCCTCAGCCAGATATTTTTGGTGCATTTGCAGTGCACATGCACTAGCTGTTCAGGCCTTATTTCCTCCTACAGTGGGATACATGAGGTCCAGTGGGGGTAGGGGAACATTGACGGGCGATGGGGTCTAAATTTGTTTAAGAATTCTTGTATGAAATATACAAAACATCAACAAAAATTTCAAATTTTTATACTAAAATGATGGTATAAAGAAAATACTGTTACTGTAATAACTTTACACTAATTGATTATGTAAATTCTCTCATAAAACATGTGAGCTATTATGTGAGTTGGTATAATTGCATTTGTAAACAAAACACCTTCCTTACTCTGAAATCATATTACTGCTTGCAAAATAGTACTCCACGGTTTCTTTTTTTTTCTGGACATTTTTCTCATTTAAAAAATGTCAATGTAAATAACAAAGTGAGATTCTTCTGAAAATAATGATGTTATTTGGGCCTTCCAGAGCATTTCAGTGGGAATGGATACACCATAGAAGCTATGGATGTATTCTCAGAGGTTCCAGAAGGAAGGTTCAATGGAAATCTACAGAATCTACATATGTTGGTTACACAGTTCATCGGCCTTGGAGACCCCAGGTAGGTGTTTGTTGTTTATTAATATCTTCAGAATTGTAATAGCTCCATCCTGGATGAAGGCTCCTTAGAATTCAGAAGGTCGAACTTAAAACTTCCATCTTAGAAGAAGACTCCTTAAGACTCAGTAAATACATAGCTCATGAGGTTTATTAAAGTTACAAGAACCACCAGGCCTCTCTCTCCCTAAGACTTTATAAATAGTGAGGACTGTGGAGAGAAAGGAAGACTCTCAAGACCTCGCTCGCTCAGTGAGCTACCTGCAAGTTTTGCAGGGAAAGCTTTTCTGAGTTATTGTTCATGTTGTGGTGGGCTTTACAGTAATGCAGTTGCCTGTGAGTCACCATTATTCTGTATGTAAGTCCAATACACTCCTAGATTCCCAAGTTGGACTTGTCTGGAATCATTTCTTTGTTCTGCTATCCCAGCTCTATTTGTTCAGAGTGGATAAGGCATCTCCCTACAGAAAGTTACACAGAAGATTTGGTGTTAGTTCCTTGTGGAGGTGCCGTTGCTTACTGTATTCAGAGCATTTTGGAATTGCTGTAGTGCAAAGATCGACAACAATAAACATTATAATACAAATGTATCCAAGAAACAGATGGAATGTGAAGGTGTCTTTTTGATTAGTCTTTGTAAAGTACTTAAGAAAGCACTTCCTTCAGTCAGCCAGGCTTACGTGTGCTCCTTCCATAACTACCTGACTCTGGGTCTTATCTGGTCAGGAAAAAAAATTATCTTGCATCTTTAACTTTCACAGAAAAATATGACATGTTTTGCTATAAAGGTCAGATACTGTGTTCTATTCCCATAAATCTTTTCCTATAAATAAAATGTTAATGAGATTTAAGGCCTGCTTTTGTTTTTATTTAAAGTAATGCGTCACTGGCTTATTTCATCATTTTATCTGACCACAGTCTTTGTTCACAATGTTGACCTCTCATGTTTTTCTTCAATAAACATTCTACTAACAGAAAAAATTGCCAATGAAAACCCATTTCATATTCTATGACCTTTGTGATGCAGTCTCTTTTCTCCTGGGACTTATTATTAATCAAATATTGATTTATATGTCTATGTATTAGTAGCTTAAAAGCCATGCATGTTATGACTTTTGTTTCACACATCTTCCCTAAATAGTATGAAATTATGTTCTTATCAGAAAGTAATAAAGTCTAGATTTAATTTGAACCTTTTTTTATGAATAACACCATTAACTACCAAGAAAGCTAAATGAACAAGTTTTAAAAATATTTTTGTTAATTACTTGAGAATTTCATACAATTTATTTGGACCATTTTCAGATGCCCTCCCCTTCTACAAGTCCACCCTATTAAGCCCTCCTGATTTCATGTTCTCTATTTTTCTTTTCTTTTCTTTTCTTTTTTAAATTTGTTCTTTGAGACAGGGACTCCCTGTAGCTACAGTTAGCCTGGAATATGCTACATAGACCTGGTTGGTCTTGAGCTCACAGAGATCCACCTACATCTGCCTCCTGAGTGCTAGGCATGCACCACCATGCCTGACTTTTGTTTTTCTCTTAAAGGTCTGTCAAGTCTAATTTGTCTTCCCCAGGGTGTGGGTCCAACTCTTGGAGTCTAGCCAACCTACCAGGTGTCACACCCCTAAAGAAAACTGGTTCTCCCTTGCCCAGCAGCTATCAATTTCCAATAGTTCCTCAGCTACGGCTGAGACTTCTTGCCCACCTGCCTGCTCCATGGTGTTATTTCTCTTGACCACAGTGCTTGTGATAGTATGCATCAATACACACATTTTATTCTGGCCTTCTACTTTCTGGAGATGCGTCCTCTAAAGTAGTCAATCTGCTGTTCCAGTTCCATTCTGAAGGAGGAGAGCGATTCTAACAGACTCATCTACAATTTTGTTTTTAATTATCATCTTAAAAATATGGCTAATGTGCAGGTCCAGGAATTAGATAATTTATTTAGGAGAAATTTGGAGCTCATGACACTTTCAAAAATATACACAGGAAGTTTATCCTAATGTAGACTTATAGGAAAATATTTGTAAATTCATTCATGTCATCTTTTCAGGTTGTAAATTTAAGGTCTTTTAAATTTATAAGATAATTCATAGAGGAATTTAATAAAACAATCACAACTCCAATTCCACAAATCGTCAACTAGTTTCCATCAAATAGTCTCAATGATAAAAATCACATAATATGAATTACAAATTGAAAAAAGCATTAAACACTCATATATATTATTAGATATATCCATTCATGTGTGATGAAAAACCAAGCAATTTAAAAAATCAAGAAAAGTCAGGTGTGCTGGTGTATGCCTTTAATCCCAGCACAGGGGGAGGCAGAGGCAGGTAGATCTCTGAGAGCAAGACCAGCCTGATCTACAAAAAAGTAATTGTATTCCAGCTGGAGCTGCAGGGGGGAGGGAGGAAGGAAGGAAAGGAAAGGAAGGGAGGGAGGAAGAGGAAGGAAGGAAGGAAGGAAGGAAGGAAGGAAGGAAGGAAGGAAATAATAAGTAAAAATTTAAGGCATTAGGGATTTTTATAGAAAAATTGAATCCAGCACCTAAGAGGCAAACATTGGGTTTTTTTTTTTTGCTTCTCAAGATGAATAATGAGGGCTAGAGGGATGATGCAGTGGTTAAGGGCATTTGCTCTTTTGGCAGAGGACCTAAGCTCTGCTCCCAGCACTCACATGTTGGCTCACAGCTGTCTGTAATTCCAGTTCCAGGGTTCCCATTCCCCTTTTTCTGGCCTCCATGGACACTGCATGAACATGGTACACATATTTCCAGACAAACACTCATACACATAAAATAGATAAATCTTCTTTAAGAAGTTGAAGAAAAGATGGACACTGACATATTCTATTTTTTTCTATTTATTTATTTATTTAGTTTTTGGTCTTTCTGAGACAGGGTCTCCCTGTAGCCCCAGCTGTCCTGGAACTCGTTATATAGACCAAGCTGGCCTTGAACTCACAGAGATGCACCTGCCTCTGCCTCCCAAGTGCTAGGACTAGAGGCATGCGCCACCACGCCTGGCTTTTCTTCTTTTTTTTTCGTATTTATTGCTGAAAAAATTTCAATTTATTATTGAATTTGCAGGTATCAATGCACATTTGTTTTATATGAATTATAGTTTAAAAAAAGACTTAAATCTTCACAATTTCTAGCAATAAAATTCCCAATTTCAGCTTTTCTTCCTCATAACACTGTGACTAAGTAGGCGTCATGAACTCTGTAATGTGGAATGGAGTTTTTCCAAAAACCAGAAGATACAATAAACCTTTAATTACCTTGACTTGGTCTTTGAACGGAACAATGATAACTTGTTGGTGATTGTTTTAAGAGGGAAACCAAGGGGCTTCCAAGACTTTGAGTTTTTATTACTGCTTGGATGCATTCCTTCAGAACTTCCTATGTGTATACACTGAAATTTGAATATTCTCTTCCTCTGCTTTCTCTGAAGTCCCTCCTACCTCTGCCTAATTATTTTCCCAACCAATCTCTTCCTCACATTCCTGTCAGTTTGTTCTGATTTGTCACCCATTGAGTTTAACCAGGGCCATTTTTATGTCCTTGGCTTTGGAGTTATCGAAGCAACATCCCTCTCATTGAATTTGAGTCTGCTCCCAGGAAGAAATACATGCTTGGTACTGTAATCCCGCCCAACAATTCATGCCTGTTTAAATAAATTTACATAACATTCAACAATCTTCTAACTGTATGTGTTTATACCCCTACACATAAGCTACTCTTAGCCTTAATCAGAGAATGATAAAATACAGTAATGATTTAGGCTGGTCCCTCTGTCTTACCCAAGTTAAGAAGACAGTCCTTGGTGGTCATTGGATTAATCTGGGTTTGCAATTTTTAGTTCAATCTTCTAATTGATATATCGATGTTATTTTAACAATATATGTTTAATTTTTTAAATTTATTTTTATTTTATGTGTGTGGCTGTATTGCTTTCACGTATGTACATGCACCTGTGTCATGCAGTGTCCATGGAGGACAGAAGAGAGCATCAGATCCCCTGCAACTGGAGTTATAGAAGGTTGTTACTTGCCATGTGGGTGCTGGGATTCGAATCTGGGTCTTTTGCATTAACAAACAGTGCTCTTAACCACTGAGCCATCACTCCAACCCCCAATACGTGTTTTAAAAACATGCTTTTCAACTGAACCAAATGAAATGGCAACAAACAGATATTATAGAGACAGCAAGCAGGATAGCCTCCACCTGCATGTTGGATGTGGTCTCTGTCTAGACAAGTGGTCTTTAATTTGTATTGAATATTATTGTGTGTCTGGAAGTATTTTTTCTGAGATGAAGAGAGAGCAGGAGGAGGAGAGAGAGAAGAGACAGAGAGGGAGAGAGAGGGAGAGGGAAAGAGAAAGAAAGGGGGGGAGAGAGAAATAATGAGTAAATACTTTCATTACAGGCATGCATGTAAAATATGTACAAGACCTATGGACAATATGAAGTTTGGTCTCCAGTTGTCTCTACTTTTGTCCAGCAGTGGAATCAGATAAGAAAACATCAAAGCTTGAACTGGTAAAAGCATATTGGGTGCAATATACTGGTATTTATTACGCCAAGCCTCTTCAAACAATCTTTGGGATTAAGCTCTTGTTCTCACTGCTGACCCGTTCTGTTAAACAGGAACTTGTGGCTACTGAAACTTCTGTATCTAGCACATTCTTAATTGAAACTAAAATTTTTTGAAGTTCTTCATTTCTTTCACATTACATTAAATGGGTTCTAATTAATATTTAATTGCAAAAGTTCTAACTTTATATGCTCATTTTAAGTAGAAGGAACAGTAGATTTGTTCATTATCTTTTTCCATAATGATCTGGATAATAGAGTCCCACATTTTTGTAAAATATCATCCCAGTAAAGTACACTGCTTACGGAGAAGCGATAACTATTCATAAGTTTTTAAAACCAATTTTGTTTGAGACATGTTTCACAGGCAAGCTTTTGATAGTTATATAACCATATCTGTATAAGTTGGTCATTTCTTTTTAATTTTCATCAGTGCACTTTGATTATGACAATATATGGTATAGCAGCAGTCTGCAAGACTGCCTGTCCTGCTCAGGTTGCTTTCTCTACAGCAATGTAAAGAGCCTCGACAGCCTTGCTGGAGTTTCCCCAGGAAGCCAGTGTCACCCTGTATCTGCCACCAGCAGTCTTTCTTTACCTCACAACTTTTTAATTAATATTATTTCATGGAGACTATAGATTCTACTTGATTATGATCATATTTTTCATATTTGTGAATTCAAGAATAATTGGAAATAATATGATGTGGTTCTTACATAATTTATGGGGAGTAATGGAGTAACCCATGCCTTTGTTCTCTTATTAGTGAACCATTAATATGTTAGCAACCTCTGCTCTGAGAAGATGACTCAGTGGGTAACATACTTGTCATGAAAATCCTTAGAACTCACTCAAGGCTGAGTATTGTACTGTAAGTCTGTAATCCCAGGGCTCCAAAAGAGACACAGGAGGTGGCGACAGGGTAATCCAGGAAAGCTGAAGCGCTAGCACACCTTGCATAACCACCAGTGCAGAAATCCTATCTTAACAAGGTAGAAGGCGATGTCCTGTATTTGAGCTTGTCCTCTGGCCTTCACATGTGCACCATGGCATAAACACACACACACACACACACAGAGGCACACAACAGGCACACACACACAGGCACACATCACACACATATACACATCATACATGCACATACAAACAGAAATGCATAAATAAATAGAAATTTAAATATTTAATGAGTCTTTCTTAGGTCATTTAAAATTAACCATATAAATATAACCAGTTTAGTTCTCTCAAGCCTTTCTTGAACTATTTATTTTTTATTGCTTCCTTTCTAAATAATCTTAGCATTTTCTTTTCTTCCAATTTTGCTCGTAAAGCTGAGCTAGTAGATTCCCAATAGCCTCCCTTGCATCCTTGTCCTCACAAACACCAACTGCTGGAGTGGAAGAAAAGGATAATTGAAAGGATTTGCAGGACTGGACTCCACAGTGTGTCCACATAAGGATTTTTGGTAGTGAACAATGCAGCAGAAGAAAGAAAACACAGGCAACAACAAGGGCCATCAACATCCAGGTGCAGCCTGTGTAGAAAACCTGTTATTTACAGGAAGCAAAGGCGTAGTCTCACTGAGGAGATCTTTTGTACACTGTAGCTGATAATAATCAAGCTGGGCATCTGGCTAAAAGTAGGATGCACATTCAAGTCTCCACAATTTCAGCATGTTGTATTGACAAACCAATTCAGGGTGACTGTGATGTGGGGGAAAATTTTGGACTTTACCCTGCACAGTTTGTATTTTTATTGAAAAACCTTAAATATATATATATATATAATATATAATATTTTTTATGTGTTCAAGTGCATTGCCTGCATGTATCTAAGTGCACCCCTGTCATGCAATACCCACAGAGGTCAGAAGAGGGCATCAGATCCCCTGGAAACCGAGGGACAGTTGTCAGCTGCCACGTGGGTGCAGAGGAGTCGGTGCTCTGAACTGCCGAGCCATCTCTCCAGCACCCGGTTTGTATCTTTAGCTAATATATTTATGCCTGCATTGCCCAAGAGTTTTGTATCAAACTGACACATAAATATCATCTGACAGACAAACCAGAAGGTAAGGCTGCTATTACATAGTGCCTACAATTTCACATATCTCTGTTACCTCATGTCAACGCAGTAAAGTCACAGAATATGGGCTTTATGAGCAATTGTAAAAAGTATTTTCATATTTTCTTAAAGATATGGAGATTAATTTGTAGTAAATTTTCTGGACTTTTCAAAAGTACATGCATTCTGTAATTGCTATATTACAGCAATATACAGATTTAAATCTGATATTTTTAAGTGGATGCCGAACCCTTTCATAACTGTCATCACATCTTACCTATCAACTAGTAGGAATAGCTTTGCTCAAGGGACGTTTTGTATCATGTGGCATTTGTCAGTCTTTGTGTGCAAGTCTGTCATATATTTGAGGATAGACACAACCTCTCAACTTTTGGAGGTTTATATCATTCTGTTAAATTTAGTTTTTTCCTACTAAAGGTTATTATATCCTTCCAAAGCCCATTTTATTCACTGATATTGGTATAACATGGCTATTTTTGTCCTCATACATTCTTGTAAAATTTTATTTTCAACATTTCTGTATTTTAATATTTAAGCATGTAATAAAATCACATACCTTTATTTTTAAAATGTGAAAATTAATGTCTTCTAGCTATCGATTGGATTATTTTATATGTTATGACATCTCTTTCTTTAAGTATATTTCCCTATGTGATTTTTTGCTGCTTATTTATTCTGATTTTTCTATTTCCTTTCATCTGCTTTTGCTGCATTTTGACTGTGAAGTGTTTAATTGCTTCCTGTTCGGGGGGTTATATAGTGTTTTCTAATTTTATTATTGCTTTTTAATTATGGTCTAACAAAAATTATCAAAGCAAGTACCTCCACATTAAATCTGAGTACTGCTCTCCACATGTGAAATGCTGAAGTGTCTCCCAAAAAACTTCATTTTCAGCGACTACTTTATGAGCTCTCTTCTGTGTAAACCAGAATAAAAAAATGGTCACATTAATGCTGTGACTGTTCTCTTTTATATAGCCAACTTTTGAAGATGATTCACTGTGCCTTTATCTGCTGAATCCTGTAATGGACACATGCCTCATATCATTGTACGCATGAACATATTTCACACAACAATGAACCTTTCTTTTCTCACCCATCAGGTCCTTTATAGTTTTGAGATAATGTAGTAACTTCCAATAAAATGGAATTTCTCTTCCCAAATATTCGCCTTTTAGATTGCTGCCTGTTATAGGCAATAATGCCCACAGCAGATGCAGTTCTCTGTGTCATGATACTGCCTTTATTTTGCAGGTCATAGTCATATTTTGTTCATTTCCCTGATTTGTTTATTGTCTGCAACCTACCAAATTATGATCCATACAGTGAGGTGATTGCTGTAGTATTGCTGTAGTGTTTTAACATTGAAATATATTCAACATGAGCCATTTTGAGGGAAAATGGAAATGAAAATCTATAAAGAGAAACCTGTGTTTTTAATAATCAAAATGCAAATGGGGTCTATCAGAAAGTTGTTCTCTTCCACTTACAAATATATGATGCTGATCGCTCTAGCAGAACGTGGAAAACCTGGAACAGTTAAAGCAGGAATTGGTCTACAAATCAATGCTTTAAAATGACAATTTTCCCAGTGCTATATTCAGAATCATTTTTGTTTCTCATACAGAAATTTTGTTTACACTGTTTCATTTTACTTAATCAAAAGTAAATATTTTTCACATGCAGCCATTCTTTTTTATAATGGAAATCAAAATTGAATTTTCATCTTAAAATTAAATAAAATGTGAAATAAAATTTTATTAATATGTTCATGAATTTATTATTATCATTTGTCTGGGGATCTATTTTATATACTTTCTCCTTAAAAATGATATTGTTTTTATTCAGTGGCTAGAGAAATATGGAATTTTGAAGCAACTTTTAAAGAAGGGTTTTTAAAGCAGAATTTATATTTTTTAATACTTGGATAGTTTTACCTTTTATTAATCTTATCGATGTTAATTCTTGTTCAGCATTTAATTTTCATGTACAGATGGAGTTTCAGGTGTATACTGAAGAATAAATGACTACTGCTGTCCTTTCTTAGTGTGAACATTGGAAACCCAGGTTCATTCTGAAGATGATCAATCAACTGTATTACTTCTAATGTGGAGTTTATGAACTATGTATTAACTGTATGAGTGAAAGTTTAAGGAATCATATAGGGAACTGCAGACTGAGTCTTAATTCAACTTTGACCAAGTATGATGAAAAGCAAATCAAAAGCTAAGAAAATATTATTATGTACAGCATTAAATGCTTATGGTAAAGTCAATATAATATTAATACAAAATAGGCTTTTGCCTTTAATAAATTTATAAAACGTGTGTGTGTGTGTGTGTGTGTGTGTGTGTGTGTGCTGCCTACATGGGTGTGCTGGATATGTAGAGGCCAGAGGTGGACTTCAGGTGTCATTCTCTATTGCTCTCCACTTGATTGATTGATTGATTTTTATTTTTCAAGCATGGTCCTTACTTGAAACTGAGGCTCACTGTTTGGGCCCCAATGACCTTCCAGAAAGCCCCCTAGCATCTGCCTGTCTTCCGTGTGTGTGCTGCCTACATGGGTGTGCTGGATATGTAGAGGCCAGAGGTGGATTTCAGGTGTCATTCTCTATTGCTCTCCACTTGATTGATTGATTGATTGATTGATTTTTATTTTCCAAGCATGGTCCTTACCTGAAACTGAGGCTCACTGTTTGGGCCCCAATGACCTGCCAGAAAGCCCCCTAGCATCTGCCTGTCTTCTCCCCAGGGCAGTGGGGGCATATTAGACACCTACTACCACACTCAACTTTTATATGAGTGCTAGGGCTCAAAATCGGGCCCTCAGTCTTGCATAACACACACTTCATCCAGTGAGACATCTCCCCAGTATTTAGGAATTTGGAGGGAAGTAAAATTAAATACAAGATATTTTAAAGGACAACAGAGATACAAGAAAACCAGCTGAAAGCAGCTCACATTATTTGGTTAACCAAAGGAGTCATGTAGACAGTGATATTAGTTCAAGGAAGGAAAAACTGAAACAACATCTTTTCCAGTTTGATTTTTTCCCTAAACTGCAAAATATTTTTATTCCTCAATAGTTTTAGAATAATGAAAGACAATTTATTTCAGATAAAAGATGATCTTAAACTTTTGTCTGTTGAAACTTACTTGAAGAGTATAACTCACCAATAAATTTAGTATGAAAAGTATAGCTCATCAATAATTAATGTACAAATGTCCTAGTCTTCCAACTTGTACCTGAATTACATTTGACTTATTAACACTATCTAAAAAGGATTTGTTTCAATGAACTGTTTGGTGATAGTAATGAATTATACACTTTATCCCTCAGGTTTTTTTTTTTCTAGTTTAGTTTGGTTTAAATCAACTTAATGGCAAGTAAATAAATGGTTCTTGTGAGGGCAGAGGTCACCACATCATCATAAGGAAAAGATCAAAGCACAGCCATTTAAAATGAACAACTTATATGTATGCAGAAATCACAATCAACTCATTAACTTTATATGCTAAAACATACACAAATCATTCCAACACATACATGTAAACACTCATACAGATGAGATAAAAAATAACTCTTAAATTAAAAAATAAAATTATCTAAAAATATATATGTAGTCTGGAAAGATAGCTCAGCAGTTAAGAGCATGGGCTGATCTTACAGATGACCTGGATTTGATCCCCAACACCCACATGGTGGTTAACCACCATCTATAACTCCAGTTCTATGGGATCCCATGCTTTCTTCTGGCCTCTGAATGTTCTGTGCAACATGGATACACTTACATGTGTACAGGTAAAACATTCATATACATAAAATAAAAATAAGTTTAAAAATATTTATGCTAAAACAAAAATACTGTAATATTTTCATCTTCTGAGATATGTAAGAAATATATTCTGTATGTAGTAAAATATTCAAATACATTTATAAATTGATATTTAATATATTTGATGGTTAGTAGAATTTTAATCCAGACTTGTGATAAACAAGATAGTCTCTCTTACTCCACATAGAATAAAGCATTTTCTTTGCTAAAAAAAACTGTAAGTGAGGATGTCATGTATAAACCAAGGCCTCAAAAGTTAAGTAACATATTTTTATAGAGTGTATTGAAAGTTCACTTTCTGACTCCAACTTGTATACTCAGCTTACATCACTGCCTCATGTTGAGTGCCCTTGGAAGCAGATTATAAAGTAGATGTCAATTTTTAGGACATTTAGGATGTCATTCCTTTGGGATCAAAACTTATAGAAATTGAGAAGAAAACCAACCTGCTTATTTCATGGCTGGGAAACTGAATGAGGAAGAAACAGAAAACTCATAATCCCCATATGAGTTTTGGCTTTCTACAACCCAAATCTTCTCGTGAGACTCTCTCTCTAAGGTTCTACAATCTCTAAATATCATTAGCTGGGGGACGATGCCTTTAGGAAGACATTGCAATCCCAAATACAGAAGTAGTGCTGTAACTTAACCCTTGGGAATGTGACTTCTACCTAGAGACCTTAAGTTGTATGTGATGATTCTTATTGCTGTAGTACTGGGTAGGGGAGTTCCACATTAACTCTCGATGTGTCAAGCAAGTTCTTAGTAAGGAACATGGGGATAGGGATGTACTTCCATGGGTTCAGAAAGCTCAAAGATACCTAGGGATTCAAGATTTGGAGAGAGATTGTTCCAGCTGACCATGGTCTATGTACTGGATTTCCATGTTTACTCAAACAATGCCTTGCCATCAAATACTGCAGATATACCTTAGTTGGGAATTTAGTATTTCTGTGAGCTTGAGTACTCCTAAACTTAAGTTTGGATGTTGATAATCAGCATTCTTCAATCTCATCTTGAAGGTTCTGATACTAAGGAGAGATTCTGAATTTCCTACTAAGTTTTCAGTTGCCTGATAATCATTACTATCTGTCTTATATCTGGAATGTCAATAGAATTCAGCAATATCCTCACAATTCTAATATCTAGAGGTTGGCATTTCCTCCATACATCTTAAACCAGATGTACTAAATGCACCATCATAGTGTTCACCAGTATGTGATGCTAATTTATCTACAGGAAAAATTACCATAGGTGCAAAAATTCTTAGCAAAATAGTTACAAACTGCATACAGACACATATCAAAATGATCATCCACCATGATCAAGTCGGCTTTATTCCAGAGATGCAGGGATGGTTCAATATACATAAGTCAATAAAAGTGATAAATCATATAAATGGACTCAAAGACAAAAATCACATGGTCATCTCAATAGATGTAGACAAGGTCTTTCACAAAATTCAACATGCATTTATGATAAATGTCCTACAGGGAGCATACCTCAACATAATTAAAACCATATACAACAAACACTCAACCAACATCATTCTAACTGGAGAAATGTTGGCAGTATTCCCTTTAAAATCAGGAGTCAGACAAGGCTGTCCACTATCTTCACTCCTTTTCAATATGGTGCTTGAAACTCTTGCAAGATCAATAAGATAAGAGAAAGAAATTAAAGGAGTAACAATTGGAAAAGAAGTAAAACTATTCCTTTTTGCAGATGTTATACCTAAGAGATGCCAAAAATTCCACCAGAAACTACTGGAAATGATGAACACTTTTAGTAAAGTGAAAGGTTATAAAATTAATCAACAAAATTCAGTAGCTTTTCTATATACCAATAATAAGCAATCAGAAAAAAAAATACATAGAAACCCTTCCGTTCACGCCAGCCTTAAAAAAGACCTTAAAGGCTTCTAAAATGAAAATTTTAGATTATTAAACAAAGAGATTGAGGAAGACACCAGATGATGGAAGGACTCCCTATGCTTATGTATTAGAAGAATTAATATTGTGAAAATGACCATCCTACCAAAACCCATTTATAGATTCATCCAATGCCAATCAAAATTCCCATGACATTCTTCACAGAATTACAAATTAATCCTAAAAATTTATACAGAAGCACAAAAGACCCAGAAGAGCCAAAGCAACCCTGAACATTAAGAGCATGCTGGGAGGGGGGGGAGCTGTTATGATAACAGATTTCAAACTATATTACAGAGCTATAGTCATAAAAGGAGCATGGTATTGGCCCAATAATGGACCCATAGATCAATGGAACATAATTGAAGACATAAACATGAGCACATGCAATTTCAGCCATCTGATATTTGACAAAGGGACTAAGAACATTCGTTGGAGGAAAGACAGCATCTTTAGCAAATGGTGCTGACAAAATTGGGCCTCCAACTGTAGAAGAATGAAACTAGACCTTTATCTTTTACCTTGCACTAAAATTCTATGCAGTTCTTACTAGGAATAGTTCCTTCACTGAAAGCTGTGCCAGGTCTTTACCCAGCTGTAAAAGGTCAGCCTATGACCTGTTTTTCAGGCAACTTCTGAGAGTATCTTCTCTCACACCTATGCTCCAACAAAACAGAGGACAGTATTAACTCTGGAGTGCTTGTGGGCAGCACCATGGAAGAAAGGAAATGGGGCACCACTGGACATAGGAGTAATAAGGGCTCTACTTCAGACAAGATCACCTCACCACACCTCACAGAGAACTTGGGCGAAACTTCCCATCACATTGTCTCATCTCTGACCTAATGCTGTTCACTGAAAATGTACTCTTTGAAAGTGTGTCAGTCAGAATTGAAGGTCTGCTCTGGGCAGCAAATCCCTGAATCCATTCAACCATATGGATATTTAGGAAAACAAGTGGAAATATTCCTAGTATATTGCAATCAAGATCACTGAAGATAGTTTATTTGGCAGCCTATCTTCAGTACTGGCTTAATAAAGAATGCTCCCTCTGCCACCTTAAATACATCGGTTCCTCCACAAGGAAAAATTTACAATGGAAACATAGTGTTTATAATAAGAAAAATAAAGCAATTGCGCTGTGTTTCTACTGTAGTCGGTAGTGGGTCTGTTGTTTGATAAATGTAATGTGCAAATCTAGACAAATAATGGTTAACATGACATATAATTCTTTTCTGAATTATCCAGATACTTGTCTTATAACCCTTATCCCCTTTGAACATGTGGGGCTGAACGCAAATGGAGCATCAACTTTATCCCAGATAATTGAAGTCAGTTTATTTGTGAATTGATTTTTGTGGGGAACTGACTCTACAATTTAAGTCCTTGCTGTGTTCAGAGGATTTTTTAAATATTAATTTTATTGTCTTGCTTAATTATTTTAAAGTTGAATTATACAAGTTATTTTAACTTTTCTTCTTGTTTTTCTAAAAAGTTTGGGAAATATTATTATAATGAATCATTTGTTAGGTAACTGTTTACTGTGGGCACTGAAATTTTAGGCGGTGAAAGTGTATCATTACTTATAGCAAGTAATTTTATAATGAAATAGAACTACATTTCCTGAAACAGTTTTTGCTTGTTTGTTTTGGCTCTATTTTTACTTTTTTATGTATTTGTATATTTCATGTATGTATGCAAGTGCACCCTCATCGTGCAATGCCTGCAGAGGAGAGAAGAGGGTGTTGTGTCCCCTGGAGCTAGAGTTATGGACAGCTGTTAGCTGGGTGGCTGCAGGGATTTAAACCTGGTCTTCTGCAAGAACAGCCAGCACTCTTAACTGCTGAGCCAGCTCTCCAGGCCACAGTTTCCTAAAATATTTTAATAAAAGTAGAAATCACGTTCTCTTCAATCAAAAAGTTATGTTTGTGGCAATGCTATTTAAATTCTAAAATCCACAATTCTTTGCTCATGGCACAGAATGACAATAGGCATGTTATACAGGGTCATGGTAAGAAGTAAAAAGATTGATTTCTTAATTTTTCTTTAAATATGACAAATTAAAAAATAAAGAATTCTACAAAATATAAGGAATATGGTTTTTCATTATAATTAAAGCAAAAGAATATACACATAAAATAATTGGAACACTATCAATTAAACTGTTTTACTTTCCATATGATAATGCAATATGAACTTTTCTTAATAAATTTTTTCTTTGGTATTTCCTACATGTACATAATGTCATCTGATTAGTGTCTCCCCCACGTGTTTCCCACCCACCCTTGCCAGGCCACATCCTTCCTTACAAATCTTTCCCATAATCATTATTTTTGTTTTATTTTGGGTCCCGTAAAGTTCAACTAAGACCTCTTTTGTGTGATCTGCAGTTTGGAATGATCAGTTATTGCTGGGTGTGCTCACTAGTGGATTTATAAGTGGATATTATTCCTCTATTTCTCCTGGACTCTGTTAGGATGGTTAAGAGCTCAGTCTTAAACAATACATTTTTAACACACCCTTAAGGCTTGGGCAACATTGTGGAAGAGGAGGTAGAAAGTATATAAGAGGAAGGCGTGGAGAAAGGCTACAAAATTCCATCTTCTAGGTATGAAAAGACAGCCACGGTCCTATGGCTAGATTTAGGAATGGACAGCAGTTGTGCCTCCTGCACTGGACCCACACACGCCCAGGTACAATGCCATCTGTGCATGGGGAAAGACCTCATGAGACTCCGCCGCTTATTGCTCATTTTCTGCTGTACCTTCTATCTAGATGGGTACCTTAAAGAATTCTAACATAAAGCTTAAAAGTTGTTTCAGGAAGCTTTTTGCTTTGACACCAGAAGGAATCGACCATTTTCTGAAACACCCAGAAATTAGGGCAAATATTTGTAAAACAACAAGCTTCAAAATACTTAAGATCATGCAGTGAAGAATAATAGTCTCCAGAGTATGGGAAACAAATAAGGCAGGCTCTATGATTGCCTGTCTTTCTGTTGGGGAATTTTCCAGGCTGTACTTGTATAAAGAAAACTCAACTAGAGCCCAAGCTGATCCTGAGTATTGTTTTGAGGAAGTTAGGGCAGCTAGTTTATAGCGTAATTTAACATAAAGGACTGTCCTGCACATATAGAACAAACCTCAGAGAGTTTCTAAGGGTCCATTAGAAATATTCGGTTGAGGGGCTGGAGAGATGGCTCAGTGGCTAAGAGAATTGGCTGCTCTTTTAGAGGACCTGGGTTTGGTTCCCGGCACCCACATGACAGCTAACCACTCTCTGTAACTCCAGTTCAAGGAGATCTAATACCCTCTTCTGGTCTTCTTTGAACTCTTACTAGTTTCCTGACTTGCATGGGTATTCCGATTTAAACACACATACTAGTATTAATAATTTTTTTTACTTAAAATCTCTATGACTCAGCTATTTACCTATGAATGCCTAAAATCATGCCATTTTCAGAATTGGGGATGATGCAGTAAATTAGAGAACCTTGAAGAACAGCTTAGATGTTTTTCTAAGTTCCCAACATCCTTGCGTATGGCTAGACATTAGACCCCTATGTGTTCATATAGGAGAACTGAAATCAATATCAGTTAAAGACTTACCTTCCAATCCTCATAAAAACTTTATTTGCTTTAGTCCTGGAGCAGAAAATAAACCACAGGTGTTCAGCAGAGGCTCTGGATGAATGTTTAGGTATTACCTTATAGAGGAATGCTGCTTAGCACTATAAGGATGAGAACATGTGATATACACGGTGTTGTTGATGATGAAGCTGAATAACACAAGCCAGGCAAGAAGGTGGAGTACTCCTTAACCACTTAGATAAATTCTGATAAATGTTAACTAATATTCAGTAACATAAAGTAGATGATCATGCCCTGGGGACAAGAACAGTGCTAGAATGACAAGAGAGTGATAAACTTTAATGAGGTATCAAAGAGTGCTTAGGGGGTGATGGATTTGTGCATTGTTTTGATTACAATAAGCATTTTTCCCCATAGGCATTTAAAGAACACTAAACTAGAGCCCAATCTCATCCTGAGTGCTGTTTTGAGGAAGTTAGGGCAGCTAGTTTGTAGCATAATTTAACATAAAGGACTGTCCTGCACATATAGAACAAACCTCAGAGAGTATGGAGATTATTGCATATTAATTATCAGCAAAGATAAACTGACCTCAAAGTTAAATGTATGTGTGAATCAATGTTAGCTTTAATACTATATTTTGAATGACTGGGAGCCTCCAATTAGTACGTTCTCAGGTTAATGCTTTACCATCTATTAAGAATTGTAGATAAAGCCAGGGTACAGTAAAAAGTAAAGTTGTAGGGAACTCAGGCAAACAGTCTACAGTGCTGTGGCAAAAGCAAAATGCTCTTTTTTTTTAAAGGTTTATTCTATTTTAAATTATGTGTGTCCACATTTGTCTGTGTTGTTATAAGCACATGAATGCCCACGACCATGGAGGCCCGAAGAAGGTGGTGGATAACCTGGAGCTGGAGTTATAGGCTGTCGCCGGAGACAAACCATATAACACATCCGTATCTGAAAGTTTCATAGTTTATATCCTGGGTAGGTAAAATAGAGTAAATTACAAAGGCAAACACTTGGTGCCCCACACCGCCGCCCTGTTCCACTCTGTGGCTCACCACCCCTCCCACAGTCTCCGTTAGCTTTTTCCCATGCCTTATAGGCCTGAGATCTCACCCTAGGTCAGTAAATGCCCCCTCTCGCATCCACTCAGGCCAGACACGGGGGCCATTTTTTCAGGGCTACTAACTTCCAAGATGGCACCAACACTCCTTCCCCCACAGCTAATTCCCCACAGCCAATTCTCCACAGCAAGCCCTGCCCCTTCAGAGGGAAATGCACCCCTCAGGACATATAGGCAGTATTGAGCTGTCAGATGTGCATGTTGAGAATTGAACTAGGGTCCTCTGGAAGAACAGCATTCTGTGTTTGCTTTTGAGAGACCTCTCCAACCTCCATGGCTGCTTGTTCTGCTTGTCTTCCCAGTAGAGCACAGGTCTTCCAAAGCATATTTCAGATGTGATTCCAGAGTAGCTGCTCAAATCACCATATTCCAAAAACAAGATAACAATAAACACTGAAAATTATTTCCCTCCCATAAAAGGACAATACAAATATGATTAAAATTGAGTTCACGCCCTGTCTGTCAATACTTTGATCTATACATTGAGAAGTTAAAGATACCAAGAAATGAAAAATGGTTTCACATTATAACATCTGCTCAGTTTTCTACTTCAATTCATCAGTACAGAATATTTTTTTAGGATCTGCTTAATTTTTACCTATATTTGGTGAATTCATTTAATTAATATTTTAGTCAATGAACACAATAAAATAACTCATCTAAAAAATGCAATGCCAGTAAGCTTCAGTTATTAGTGAGATGCATTAGTGTTACTCTAAATTTTCCCTTCTCGGCTGAGAGATCCACACTCACTCAGGGTCTCACGGGGCCTGACACAGATTGACAAAACCAACATAACACATTCTATTTGGGTTGTACATAGTTTATGACATCCAGGAGTGGGGTGACTTACAAAGGCATAAAACACTGACGTCAGCATGTCCCATCCCTGGTCTCTCCCAGCTTTTCCTACACCACTGCTCACCCGCCATTTACAACTCCATTTCCTGTGTTCAATATGGTGGTGGCTCCACCCTTTTCCCAGTGCACTCAGCATAGGTCTCCAGACCTGGCACGGATCAATTCTCGCCTTTTGGAGGAACTTCCAGGTTGCAACTGGGCTCTCAAGTCATCTGGATTATGACTCAACATTGTTCTGACCCAACTCTTACAAAAGAGTTAACAGTATACTAAACAAAGATATAGATACACCTTTGTAAATGCTTTCCTTTCCATAATTTCCAATATGTACAGGGAAAATCTATATCACTAAAAACCAAGTGAAAAAACTTACATGAAGGAATCATACAAAAAATAACTGCATTGTTATTGCTATTCCTATCATTAACATCACTACTATCCTTCTAATTTTAACTACTCCTGAAATGAATAGTATCACTTCTCAGAGTTGGAGAAGAGAGGGAAGAATAGACAGAGAGACCTAGAGTGTGGAGTGAAATGTAAGGAAATAAAAAATCAGTGTTGCTATAGTTCCTTTGGGTGGGAGATATAATGTCCATCTCTTCCCTCCTTAGTCCTGAGGAAAAGCAGAGGTATGATTCCACCAAAAAGCACTCTAGTAAACCAATGAGGTCATTGAACTTCCTTATAAAGCATTGGTGAAGGCTTGCTCTTAAGAGTGTGAATGATCCTTGCTAAGGCCACAAAAAAATCTTCAAACAAGCATGGAAGATGGCCTTTCCATGGCTGAAAACAACCGTGAGAGGAACCCTCCCTAGTCTGCCCAGCCTCTGTACTCTAGCCCCTTCTCCAGGCCACATACAATTAAGGCTGAAATGCTCACATGTTTGGGAGCTGTGACTAGACTCTCATGTGAGGGTCCCATGGTTCTCTCTGTCTTTTCTTGCAAGCACAGTGTTGAACAACCAAAAGCTCAGCTGTAATGATCTTAAAAGGTGGGAATTTTGAAGGGGCCACACAGATGTAGGATGATTTATCTCCTACTGCAGTGACATATCAAAAGAATCCTTTGCCCTCTTATTATCCATTTCCCGAGTGTGGCTGTTGACCCATATCTTTGGTATTCTTACTATAAAACACAAATGAAAGGGAAGAAATAAGAAATGGAAAAATATCCAAACAGACACTTCCTGAAGCAATAGCCTATTGGTGTAAACACAAATGACTGAAAGGCATTGTAGTCAATGCATCCCATCCAACTAACAAATAATTGCAGTGGTTTCCCCACCGAGGTGTACTGCTTGTCTTCCCACAGGGTGTTGACCTGAATTGCAATGGCAGAAGTGTGTTCCTCTACAAAGAATAGAACTTAAATCCAATTTGTTGATTGCAGATACACTAGTTGTGCGACTATTGCCTCAGTAGGTACATTTCGCTTGGCATGTCTGTAGTACAGCACTCGAAGTCCATCATTAAGCTGGACTTTTGGAAGCAGTTCTACTCCAGTGATCTGCATGGTGCCTTCTGGCATTAAAATACCAATCATGTGGTAGCATGGAGTTTTCTAGCTTAGAACTTGATTGTTTTCCCTTTCCCATGCTCATATCATGAGGTTCCTTTCAGCAGTGGGGTCTTACCATCTAGTTCTGTCATGCAAGCAACATTAGCGGCAATAGCCTTTGTTTCTTGAGGAGCCTCTGGGGACTTCTTGGCTAATAACTCTAAAGGGGGAACTGCCCACTGGAATTGGGAGTTGTATTTAACAATCATATAATTTCTTGGAGTCACTATTCTCACAGCATAGCAGTTTTTACTCTTTAGGATTTACATACCCAGGCTATTGTAGATTTTTCCAAATCACCTTGGTAGGTGTCACTTTTACCTTATATAAGCATAAATCTCTGAATTTCACAGCTGCACCTGGCCCTTCAATCCCTTGTGAAATGATTTCCCATTCTGACTCCTTCTGGGATTAGTTTAATATCTCTCAATGGGTTTGCAAATATGCAAATCACTCCGAGGTTAACCTTATGTCATCTCTATTACAAAACATTTTTCCAAAAGACAAAACCTGTCCATATGGACAGAACATTGTCCTGGACCATTATCCCATAATAAAAGTTCATTGTCCTCTGTTCTGAGCAGTTGTCAGGTGATCACAGAAATTCAAAACTAATATAATGCTAAATCAGACAGAAGCTAGGTCCAGCACAGCATGGAAAGATCCCTCCATTTGTATTGTTCTCTAAGTGGTTCCATCTTGGGTACAGTAATGCCAACTTTGCCCTCTGCAATCTTTGGTAATTTTCTCTGACCAATTCGATGTCCTCATTGTAGAGTTTTCCATATAATCTTCCTGCATGTCTCCATCCCTGATGAACTCCTTGGAGTGAGCTCAAGCTGCTTGGCTCTGCAGAGGACTAAGGTGGAATTAGGTTGCACCTTTTGGTTCCCTGGGTCCAGTAGGCCCTGGGTCTGCAACCACATTTAAATGAAGTGATAGGAATATGTGTATTTATTTCATTATTATTTCTTAAGTTATTAATATATTGTATACTTTAATTCATTATATATATTGCAATGGCATATTTTAGAGCCAATAACAATATATTATGGATTAAAAATTGTGCTGTGTACATTCTACAAATGCATATATACAAAATTGATATCTATATGTTAAGACTTGTTACAAATTTAATTTTATTTCTTCCCGTTTTTATCTGTAAAATATGCATTAGTTGTAAACGGAGTAAACAGCATACGAGAAAAGAGGAAGTTAAAGTCAGAAGTTATATGACGGTGTGAAGTAATACTGAATTCTCTTCTTTGACTGGGCCAAGAAGTAGAACTCCATTGGCTTTCTAATGACTCTGTTTTTCTGCTGGAAGCATTTAGACCATTCAGAGCAATGCCACTGCGTGATAAATTAGTGTGATTAGAGCTGGCTAGCTGCTTGCCATTTGTTACAGGACAGAACTGCACGTCAGATCGGGCTTTGTCTTGCCTTGGGTCACATAGGGCCCATATAATCTTTAATGAGACTCAACCTTAATTCTTGAGATTTTAAAAATATTTTCTGTAAGCCACAACTGCCTTTTACACATTGGCTGCATATTTCAGATGAAAGTAGATTTTCCATCAGGTTCAAAAGAATCATTCATCATTCAACTACTTTCTCTGCTGGGTAAAGAGGAAACTTTTTACTGTGTTTCAAGAAATAATTCTTGCACTGCCTTTACCTAGAATTCAGGTCTTTTCTCTCTAAGACTCTCAACTGAAACATTTTTTTAAAAGACAGTGCTTCCCCATATTCTCTTACTAGTCCAAAATATCTTAGCTTAAGTGGTTCATGCCTTCCGCTTCTGATGCTAGCACTAGAAGAGAGCTAAGAATTCACATAATCCCCCCCTGCCTCTTCTGAACCAATCACCATCATTGCCAGTATCTTATTGCTAAGTAAAATTGACAATGGCCTCAGCTTTTCTCCTTTGTCACCATTATGCCTTTCCTTCAGAACTACCCATACAGAGTGCTGACTTCACTGTTTTATTTGTGTGTGTGTGTACTTTTATGTATGGTTGAGGAGGGTGACTGGATAATTGCATGACCATTTCTAACTTGAAAAGCTTAACTGTTCACATACTATTAAATTCTTCCTTAAATGGCTCTTTATAAATTTTAGCAAGTCATATATAGACTTAGAATTAATTAAGTGCTATGATATATATGTTGTCACATTCTATTTTCCATACATGGAATCTAGTAGATTCTGATTTTAAAATATAGTCATCAACATTAATTTAAATATGTATCTATATTCATACAGACTCATAAATATTTGGAAGTATGTAGTTATTATTCATGAATAAAATCCATTTTAGACAGAGAGATTCATGGGTAATAGTTTATTTTGTTACTCGGTAGGTCTGAGTAACATTTGTTTTGTTATTTTGTTGGTGGCGTTAAGTGCTAGAATCCATGCACATCAAATTTTCTTTCTTCATTCAGCATTCCAGGGACATTGTAAAGAATAAGATGCTTTAACAGACTAACCAAAAAGAACAGGGTCCATTTTTCACTCATTATACAATGTATTTTAAAACTTGCTTCTCTGTGGTTTTTTTTAATTTTTGATAATCTGCATTTTTTGGATTTTTGTGTTTTTTTTTTACAATATATTTGGATGGTATTTGGATCCCCATACACCCTGTTGTCTCCTGCCTAATTTAATGTACTCTAATTTATGTGTATTATGGCTAATAGAGTCTAATTTGCATCCCCAAATGTTCTTAAGTATGGGTTCATGAACTAAAGCCTGGTTAACCTACTTATAGTCCCATCGTTGAAAAGGACTGTCTCTCTGCCTCCCAGAAGCCATCAGTTTCAAAATTTCCTTAGTTTGCATTGGGTTTTCTTACCAACCTCCCCATGTCTGTGCTGGGATTTTTTTCTGGTTGAGTTTGCTTGTGACTTGTGCATTCTGTCACCATTGCTGTGAGTTCACGAGTATCTAAGCAGATGCCTGGAAAAGTCTGTTTCTTTATGGCCGTCCATTACCTCTCTCTTACAATCTTCCCATTCCCTCTTCTGCAATGATCCCTGAGCCTTGGAAGGCAGAAGTTTGATGTAGATGTCCTATTCAAGGAATAAGCACTCTGAAGCCTCTCGTTTTCTGCACATTGGCTGTTTGTGTGTTTCTGTGTTGTTAATCACTATCTGCTATATAAAAAACTTCTCTGGTGAGAGTGGGGAGATGCATTAATCTATGTGTATAACAGTAAGTCATTAGGAGTCAGTTTAATAGTACAACTATGTAGTTGAAAACTTCTACTAGGCTCTCCCCCTATGCCTTGTGACCTGTCTAGCCTCAGGTTCCTAGCCTAATATCAATGAAAGGTATGGGCTTCATCCTCTGAAGCAGAACTTAAATCTAGTTAGAAGTTGTTCACTCCCATAGTAATTGTGCTACTACTGAACCAGTGGGAGTGTCTTCCCAAGCCAGTAGGTGCTGAAGTTCACAGGAGTCACCGATGGGTAAGGTGAGTCATTAGTTTTCTTTACAAGCAGCATGAATATCACCTTCTAGCACTGTGAACAGTAGTCAGTAGAGGTGAAATTCTGAAGTCAGCATCAGCTTGATTTTTCCTTGTTTGTTCTATAGCTCATGTATGTAGCTTCTTCAGCAACAGGGGATAGGGTGTTACCATCCAATTCTTGTGGGTAGCCAAGAGCAGAGGCAAAGGCCAGTATTGTTTGAGGGTCTAAGCGATGCCTGGTCAACAGCTTCAAGAGACGTAGTCCATTCCTGGCATTGAGGTTCCCTCCCCCATGGTTTTCACCACGACAGACTATATCCTCTAAACTGTAAACTACAATAAACTCTCTCCTCCTTACACTGTTTCTGAAATATCCTTTACTATGTCTCTTCCCAGCTCTAGTTGGTGGGCAAGTCAGCCTGGATTGTCACGTTATCCACAATGGGAGACAAACAATGCAACTTGCGTAATCCATATCATGCAGCCATGGAGATAAAGAAATAATATGGGATAAATGGTTCCATTCCATGTAATTGGACTATCCTCTTATAGCCCAGCCTTACTATGCAAAGGTAGGTATTGCTTTCCCATATCATCATCATCATCATCATCATCATCATCATCATCATCATCTCTTATTCAGATGAGCTGATTAGAAAAGCTCTAATGAGTTATAGGATTTGATACCATGCAAATGAACTCTTTCCCTAGCTGATGAGTTTATTCTTATCTTTTGCTTAAGAATATAAACTCACAATAAGGATGAATCAAACCTATGCATACAAATGATATAGAAAGGGTTTCTTTCTATGTATGTGTGGTTGTCTGCAATTCTCTATATTTTTCTATACTTCCATTTTCAATAAAAATTTCAGTGTCTTTTTTTTTCTGATTTTAATGAAAAAAACATGAAGATAAAAATGTGTACTCCCTGATTACTGAAAAGGCTTTGAAATTTGGTTGAAATATTGTTTGAAATTTGATTTTGAAGAAATAATTTATGAAACATACCTTAGACCAAAGTAATCATCAAATTTTATAGGAGCTTCCATTTGGCACATTAAAGTATTACTATAACATTGATCTAAACAGACTGCAGCATATCTCATTCCATGATGTATTAAGAATCATGAAAAACCCTTTGAATAGGAAAAAATCTGCTTATTAAAAGCATCAATATTGCATTTACTGCATACAGATAAAATTTACATCAAAACACTTCATAATTGAGATGGTGGAGAGTCTGAGGGAAGTTATAAAGAGGAAAGTTATCTTAAATAATAATCATTTCAAAGTAATAAACTGTCTAAAAATGAGGGTTTATTGCTCCTGCACTTGGCATTCTGCAGCGAGTTATCCTGTCAGAACCGCCAATGCTGATGAATAAATGTTCAAAGGGCTCCGCTGGAATACTGACAAGCCCTCAGCTTGTATGCATTATGGCGATAAGAAGATTAAATTTATATTTACTTTAGCTTATAGCTCAGCCTTGTGTCCCACAGAACATAAAAGCTTTGTTAATAATTTTGCAGAAAGATGAGCACTATCTGTGTGAATAAGAAAACGCACACATCCCACTCTTTCTTTTCATCACAAAAACATATGCCATTAAATCAGGCACGTTGGAAGCAGAGACAGAGCAGTGGATCTCTCTCTCTCTCTCTCTCTCTCTCTCTCTCTCTCTCTCCTCTCTCTCTCTCTCTCTGTCACTGTCTCCCTTGCTCTCTCTCTCTCATATTACTTTCATACATGTGTGCTTCTTTGGTCATCACTATGACAGAATACCTGACAGAAACAATTTGAATGTAAGGAAAAGCTTCTCATAGCTCTCCGTTTAGAGGGCAGAATCTGTCATAGCTGGGAGTGCATGGTGGCTGGACTCAACAGTGGCAGCAACTTATGGAGTGACTTTGTCATACCTTGGAAGGTCAGGAACCTGAAAGCTCAGATAGAACCAAAAGCATACACCATCTTCCACTAACTCACTCTTTGTGGTAAGACATTTGGGACTGATAATTATTTGGGCTTTTCACAGTGGTCAGAGCCACTCTGTCTTCAAAACTATCACAGCACAGGAAATGCATCATCGAGAATGCCCAGAAAAGTCTGACCAGCTGAATCTCATGGCTTAAAATACACATATTCACACTAACTTACAAATGGAGCAGCTCATTTTTGTAAGACCAAGGTGGCAAATGTCTCTTAACCTAAAAAGTGCTGCCACCTGGAGAATAATTGGCTCAAACACGTGAGTCTGGAGGAGACATTTCATATTCAAATAATATAAATGTATGCATAATAAAAACATATAAAAATGTTGTTATAATAAACCAAACTTATAAGATTGGGGTCTGGTGCTAGCGAAGCTATTCTGGAATCTACTGTTCAGAGGGAGGGATCAGAATTCTTCAGCACTGGAACAGAAACTACTATCCAAAAGTCCAATTTCTTGTCTGCAGAGGAAGCCTCAGTTTTGTTTTGGTATTCTGTTCACTGGTCATATCAGTGTCACCTAGGTTATCAGGAGAATCTCTATTTAACTAGTGACTTTTATCATATCCACAACATCTTTTTGAGTGTCCAATGGACATAGCGATACATATCGTGTTTGACAATGAGAATTTGTAGCATCATTTGAAATTCCTTTTGCACACTCTTTGTGTACCAGTAAGCTGTTCTTCCAATGATGAAATGTGTCATATTCTCTCTTTTTCCTGTCCAATTTATCATTATGCTCTGTATGTCACTGCATTTCAATATAGTTAAAGCATTAACTCAGATTCACTGCATTTCAGTATAGTTAAAGCATTAACTCAAAGATCATCTGATCAATGTTTAGGGTTACCAGTATATTTGATACATGTCAATTTTTAACCTGCTTTTTCTTTTTCATTCTGAGTACCAATTGAAATAGTTCTGTTTTTAAATATTTTGTTAATTTTTAATTTTAAGTGTATGAATGTATTGCCTGCGTGTATGTAAGTGCACCCATGTCATGCAATGCCCACGGATTTTAGAAGAAGGCATCAGATCCTCTGGAACTGGAGCTACAGATAGTTGTCAGCTGCCATGTGGGTGCTAGGAATTGAATCTGGGTCCTCTGCAAGAGCAGTCAGTGCTCTTAACTGCTGAGCCATTTCTCCAGTCCTGAGATAATTCTCCTTAAGTCACATTGTTACTGTTTCCAAAATATTTTTCATATTTATGGAGTAAAATGTTGCATTCTTGCTGAGTGACTCCCATGTCTCTTCATTTATTGATTTTATCCATGCTAATATACATTTAAAAAAATTTAATTGAGGGTTTCAATAAGGGAATAACTGTGGTGATATAATCATAGCTACAAAAGAAGTGTATTTTGAGTAAGAAGATGAGAGAAAATATTTTATATCATTTAAGAACAGAATATCAAATAGGAAACATTTTGCTTTGAATTCTGGCTTTTGGGAAGTTATGTAGCATATTTTCATCTCTATTACTTTTTCCTAAATGGGATACAGAATCATAATAGTTCCTAATAATATATTTATACATATTTAATAGAGAAAACATGAATCAGACTCTGAACTATTTATTGGATACAAAATAGGAACTGCCAGATGGGTCTATGAATTTTGCCAGGGAGTCAATATTCTACCACATAATGTTGTTATCTGACAAAATAATGTGTTCAATGTATTAGTAGTGTGCCCAACATGTAGATAGTAGCCAATAAGTGTTAAGTTTTATCTATATATTTTTAAAATTTATTTATTATTTTTATTTTATGTGTATGCATGTATTGCCTGCATGTAGGTAAGTGCACCCATGTTGTGCAATGCCCATGGAGGTCAGAAGAGGCTGTCAGATCCCCTGGGACTGGAAATATTTCAGTACTTCTATCATTAAACATACATGAGATGATGAATATAAAAGTTGGAAATTTGTGTTTGTGTGACATGAGTAATGGCAATGAGAGAAATACTCTGAAAGTGAGGATCATTAGAGTCAATCTGCTCAAAGACATAAGGGTAAAATACTATAAAATTAAGGTGGAGTGTACATGAAGACATTAAGAATCTATGCAGTTAAAAGTAATGGTAAACATTCTCAGGAATTAAGTACTAGAAAAATTGCAATCACAGCTTGAACAAGAACTGAATTCATATATTCATTGGACAGCTATATCCTAAGCAGATAACTTAGAAGCATAGAAGCTTCTTAATAATTTATTAAACTCCTTAGAAGTTTCTGGATACTTTCCATAAGAAAATAAGACCTATATAGCAATTTCAAAATTATGAGAAAATGAAAACATGCTCTTGAGAAAAAGAGGAGAGAGAGAGAGAAAGAGAGAGAGAAAGAGAGAGAGAGAGAAAGAAGAGGAAGTGTTTTAAATACATAGGAGCGAGACGTGGTTAATGGTGTATACTATAGTGAAGACAATGGACCAAAAAAATAAAAAAGCAGGAAATGACCAACGAAGATTATGGAAATTATATTTACTTAAAAAAATAAAAAATTAGGTAAAAAATATTTCCATGAATATTTTGTCATCAATAACTCTTAATAAAACAATATTCTGATTCTTTAAATGACATTTTATAAAACTCAAGTATATGAGGGGCTGGAGAGATGATCAATGGTTGCGCTCACAGAGGATTGGGGTTTGGTGTTCAGAGCCCATATGGAAGCTCACAACCTTTGGTAACTCCAGTTCCAAAGGATGATGCTCTCTGCTGGCCTCCATGGGCACTTCATGTGTGTGGTGTAAAAATATATATGAAGGCAAACAGTCATATATAACAGAAATAAATCTTTAAAAAACACAAGGCACTGAGCTAGATAAGAAGCCTGGATCATGATGAGTACTGTATGCATGTTAATGATGGCTAGGTGCTACAAACAGCAGGAAAGACTAATTTTTCCACCTAATCATTTTCATCAGACTTATGAGGTTTTACTTGGAAAAGTATGGGAGTCTGCCTGGGACTTCAACTGATAGAGGGAATCAGAAGGAAAACTTTACAGCTACCGGGTTAGTGTAGACAACCTATGGTATTACCAATAGGAAACCGTTAAAGTTTAAGTGACCCCTAGAGAAGCAGTAATGGATTCTTCTCAGATTTGGCTGATTCCAGATTCCAGATGAATCTTTCAGCTATTGTCAATATATGGTCCAAACTAGAAGGACACTTATTTTCAAGTCACTGACATCACACAGCTTTAAGAGCCTCGGTTCTTTTGAATTGGTTGATAGACAGAGACTACAAAACTCTCCGTTTGCTGTTGTTTTACTATTATTTTATATATCCATCTGAGAGAACAGAGCACACACTTACACTGAAATGTGTGTCACTTTCATTGTTACACACGATGCTGTATGAGTGATTTTAAATCAACAAGTTTCACACTAGAGAATAAATTCATCGATGTTGGGAATATAATAAAATCTTTAAAATACATTTTGAGCAAACACATGAAAAATATAAAGGTCTCTGTCATTCAGAGCACTACAGATAAAAATGACTTATAATTTATTAAAATTTCCACATTTATGTGAATTTCTCTAGCCAATAATTCTTGATAATGTCATGTGTTAGAAAGACTTGTGATGTTTCTGAAAAAATGTAGCTTATTTTTAGTGTGAGTATTCTAATACAGGGATTCAGAAATAGAAATAAGCTTAAATGATTTGAAAATTTCCTTCAAAGATTGTGACATAAACTCTTTATTAGACACTTTGCACAAGGGAGCTGCCTTGATCTGAGCCTCAGAAATGACAGAGTTCCATGAAGTGTTAGCTATTTCTTAAACAACTGATGATGTTTTCACATTTTTCATTTTGTCTTCATTCTGTCTAGAAAGCCCTGATGCACTAATTACCTCATGCTCATTTTTCATGGAATTAATTATTTTCCTTATCATCCTTCTCACCAGCAGGCAGAGTCAAGCATTGTAATGGAATCACCAGAGCCTTAATAAACATGGTAATCCACACTCATATATTACTCTAAATATCTATCTCAACAAAGGTAAGGAGGATGAAAGGGAGGAGCCAACAGTACTTTAGAGCAGAATAGTAGCCACTCAGGAACTTAGAACCCTGGACAGAGAAGGCTGAACTGTAGTGCCTGCAGGGAGGATAGATCAAGGAGGTGCTGAGCATGCCTTGATGCACACAGTTCTCGAGGGGTCTCAGAAACTTCCCGGGAGGAGAGAAGTCTGCATTTGACCACGGGGTGAGCCGTAGGCAGAAAACAAGAGCACTGGATTGCCTCATTTTAAGCCTCTTCTCTCCCTTGTCTCTACTTCTCTCTTGTAGGTAGCTTGTGTTTTAATGTTCCAGATAGCCACAGGAAAGGCCTCTTAGAGCATGGGGTTGCCATGCCAGTCTAGAAAAACAGATGGTTTAAAAGAACAAAACACTACTTATTGAAAGTGAAATAGCCTGCTGCCTAAATCACAGGTATCTGGGCTGACGCCATCAAGCAGAGAATGAAGGACTCATGTTTATGGACTCTGATGGATAGTGGAAAACGATGGGTTGAAGCTTGAGCCTTCTCCCCCACCACAATCCAGCTTTCTGTTCTGAGAGAGAACTAAAATTCATCCCACGCGTGCATATTGAATCCCTCCTTTAAGCACAGAGTTATTCTAGATGTTGGAAATTCAGCATTAAATCTCTTGATAAATAGAGAAATGATTGATAGATAGATGATAGATAGTTGATAGATGATAGACAGATGATAGATAGATGATGGATAAATAGATTCAGATAGATGCAGAGATAGATTAGAACTGGACAAGTGGATGTGTATGTTGTGTGTGCATGAACGTGTAATATGTATTTACATATATCTGTACATATGAGAACTTACAGGTAGAGAAGCAAATACAGCAGGCAAGAGAAGAGAGAGAACATAAATATACTTAAAAACTGAAATTAGTAAATGCCTAGCTTATCAGTGCTCTGTGAATTCACACATTTCCACACCTCTCCTACACAGGCCCCTTATTTAATTTAAATTTCATATCAATTGTATAATATAACTGGCATTATTTTTATTCTTTTGCAGATGAGATAACTGCAAAACAGAGGAAAAAGGTAATTCTTCCAAAACTTCAAACTTAGAACTGACAGATATTTGAATCTTGATAATTTTGTGTGAGGGTCCCTGACATTAACAATAGGCTGCATGATCATAGTTTGTATGTCAATAATTTACATCGAGGAAGAATACATCTGTCAGATGGGGAATTGGTCTTTGCATTTGGAATTTCAAATTTAACCATGTTGTCAGAAAAGAATGCCCTGTCTAAATGATACACTGAGGGAGGCAAGGAAGCCAGCCACACCAATCCCAGGAACAGAAACAGTACAGGCAGAGGGAACCGGTCCAAACTGCCCACACAGCTATGAGCGTGATGCTTCCATGGGATTGGTGTAACTGTGGAAGAGATGCAGAGCTGTGTGAGAACCCTTTTGAAGTGCCTCTGACCTCCAACATGTAGGATCATGTGGTCCATGCTAGTGACCTTGGCATTTTGTAGGATTAAATGTGGAAATACTTGTGGGTGTTTGGGTAACAATAAACTCCTGGGTGGTAGAAAGGCCAGGAGGGTGTGGCAGTAATCCAGGGAAGATGGTAGAAACTTTGATAATGGAAGGAGTCATAAAGATGGTCATATGTCCACCTCTCATTGAGCCATAATGGAAAAGAAAACTTTCCATTAAATTCAAAGTGTCCACGGTAAATGAATTCTGAATTAGAACTGCACAGCATTCATTAGAGTATGACTGTTGATGAAGGGTTCAGGTACATTATTTAGGATTGTTAGTATAACAGCACAGTATTCTCAGGTAAAGGAGTTCGGGATATGTTATAGTCTGTAGGGAGCTCTCAGAACTTTTAGGTTGACCAGAGACTGAGCTTGGAAAACATATACTTGATGGGGCTGGAAAGATGGCCCAGTGGATGTGAACACTTACTGGTCTTGCAGAAGACCCAAGCTTGTTTCTCATCACCCACATCAGGCATGTTACAATCATTTGTAACTACAGTTTCAGGGTATCTGAATGTAGCTTCTGGCATCTGTGGGCCATCTCATGCATGTACTGCATAGACACTCATAACATATGCATACAAATAAATAAAAAGTAAACAAATCAGTTTTTAAAAAACAAAACATGTAGTTGATATATATTCACATTTAGCACATGATTAGTGAAAACTCCACTTCCCTTCTACATGGTACTAAGATTGGATACTATAAAAAGCTTCACAACTTGAAGGGTTAGGCTATAGCTTAATGTGATACTGCTCTGTTTTGGATGCACAGGACCCTGAAAGTCTGGGGCTACAACCTAGTGCCGATGCTCTCCTGATTCTGCATACAGAAATCCCTGGGTTTGGTCCACAGCTCGGAGAGAGAAAAATATCAGCTTGAAATTATGATTATCAGAAGGGGATTCAAGAAAAAGTTTCATCCTTGATATTCCACGCTGAACAAAAGATACACCTCATCTAACCCTACGCGTTTCCTATCACAGACCTAACTGTGTAGATGACTTATACTGAAGACAGGATCATGTGCTTGAATCCTGGCATCAAGAGATGCTGGAAAAATGAGTTATGCCTTCTGCACTGGGTATGAACTTTATAAATTATATACTGCAAAGGAGGAAACTGCTTTTAAAACACTGAACAAAATGCTGTCTAACAACCTGAGAAATTATCATTTTAACCCATATTTAGTGACTCAGTATCAAAATACACCCTTTTTTCACATGTGTGTCTCCAGATATCATTAGTTAATTTTCTTATTGATGTCACAAAACATCTGACAAGCAACTTTAGGACAGAAGGGTTTATTTTTGCAGATGGTTTGAAGGAGTAGTCTGTCAGGGCTGAGAAGTTATGGTGGCAGGAGTATAAGTCGTCTTAGTACAGTGTGTCAGTGGTTAAGAAGTAAAGAAAGATGAACAGGATGTGGGTGGGGCTATAAAACCTCTAGGCCAGGTTTGGTGTGTTAGTGCAGAATTTTAATCTCAGCACTCAGAGGCAGATACAGTGGGATCTCTCTGAGATCCAGGTTACCCTTGTCTATATACCAAATTTGATCCCAGCTTGAGTTACAGGGAGACCCGGTCTCAAAAACAAACAAACTCAGAAACCAAGGAGGGCCTGCAATGACCTGCTTCTCCCAGGAAGGCTCTATCTCATAAGGGTTCCATAACTCTCCTGAAAAGAGCAAGCAACTCGGAATCAAGTATTCAAACACATGAGCTGTGGAGGACATTTTACCCTCAAACCCTACCTGGAGGTCTACGGTTGGTATATATGAATTCTTCACTTTGCTCCCAGCTTCCCCTTCCTTCTGCCCCTATTCTCTTGACTAGCTACTTGGGATTTTTACCAGAAATACAATTCTTTATTCATACATTTCTTCCTGAGGGACCTGAGTCCACGGTAATCTTTCTCATAGATGTTACATTATCTTTCATCATAGGATATGGAAGGATTAAAAGACATATCTGTATACTCTGCCAGGCTTCAAACATCTTCTTTATGACCCCAATTTATGGGAGCAACAGTTTTTCTTAATAATCTACATCAGTCACTGAAGCCAACATCAAAACCTATTTTTAAGTTATTCATCTGGTGACATGAAAAGCCTGGAATGACAAGAACGAAGCACTTTTCTTACTTCCTATCAGCTTTCTTATGCTACTGGAGCTGGGACTGAGCTCTCAAAGGTCTCTTGTATTTTGCACATCATTCTGAAAGGCAAAGTGCTTTTGTCTGACTTATTTCTTCAGAAATGCTGAGATGTATTTGCTTACAACTCTGGAGGCCACAAGTCCAAAATTGAACCTCCACCAGGACAGATTTCATTCTGAGCTGTCTTCTTTTAGTTTATAGCAAGCTGTAACTTATTGTTTGATCACAGTCTTTCCTCATGCACTAGGGGAGAGTGAAAGCAGGGAGAGAGAAGGCCTTCTTCAGGGAAGGAGAACGGAAGGAGGGAATGATGGAGGTTAATTCTCTGGTGTTTTTTCTTAGATACTAAAGTATTAGATCTAAGATCATTCTTTTTAGCCTTTATTAACTCTCTAAAATGTTCATTTGCACATTCAACCACATTGATGGTAAAAGCTTCAACATACTAATGTTGAGAAACACAAGCATTCAATCTGCAATTACTACAATGCACACTCATTAATGCAGCATCTACCTGGGGTAACGTGGCCTTGCGTTAGAGGAAAGGACATATCACAACCATTCAACTCATTCTATTTGATGTTTTGTGAATAATTCAGTTCTATGAATATGACTGAAGAGTATATGAAAATTTGTTCTCTATAAGAAAAAGCCTTGACTGTTCTTTATAGACTTACATATATATACATATACTATATTGTACACATTATCCTTTGAAAATTTCTTCTATGTACACAGTGTACATCAGTCATATCTACTCTGCAGTCTCTCTATCCAACTTCTCATCCCCAACACATCTCCCTCCAACAATGCCACGTTCTCTTTTTTAATAGCTGGATGAATCCAAATCATGCTGCTCATATGTGCGTGTGAGGCCACTCACTGGGGTACGAGCAAACTACCAAAGACCATCCATCCAACGAAAAGTTACGATCCTCCCACAGCATCTATCAGATGTCAGTAGCTCCTCAGCTAGGGGTGAGACATAAGAAGCCCTCACCTATTCCATGCTGAAAGTTTTAAAAGACTTGATCCTGTGCAGGTAACCACAGTTGCTGTGAATTCCTGTCTGTCACAGCCATGCCTTATCCAGAGGTCAGCCTTTCACAGCACTATTCCCCATTCTCTGTTCTTACATTCTCTCTGTCCTTTGATCCTTGGGTTTGGGTGGTTGATATAGGTGGGTATCTTACTTATATCTGAGCACTCACAATTGCTTGTTCTCAGTGCTTTGAATGGTTGAGTCTCTGTTTTAACCATTGTCCTCTGCAATAAGAAGCTTCTCTGACCAGAGTTGAGAGAAGTACAGATCTATGGATATAAAACTGAGTGCGTGGGGCTAGAGAGATGGCTTAGTGATGAAGAGCACTGGTTGTTCTTGTAAAGGACCTGGGTTTGATTTCCAGCACCCACATGGCAACCAACAACTGTCCATACTCCAGTTCCAGGGGATCTGACACCCTCTTCTGACCTCCATGGGCATTGCACGACATGGGTACCCTTGCATCATGCAAGCAATACATTCATACACATAAAATAAAAATAATAAATAAAATGTTTTAAAACTGAGTGATTAAGGCAACAGACTTCTAGTTCTTAACTGCTGATGGAAGCAATCTTCTTTATTATGTCCAAATGCTAAATAAGCAGAAACCAAGTTTATAGAGATGGGCACAAATGTGTTATAAATATTTTGATATTATTGCCTGAATCTAATTGGTCCATTTCAAGCATCTGAATCTATGTAAACTTGCTTTTAGGCCAATAACTATATGGATTGGTAGCTTTTTCAGAGCAAAAACTGTACCATATTGTCAAACATTCTCTATTCATAAAATCTTATTTCCTACTGATGTCTTGATTTCATTGTTTATAAAGTCGCATCTATCTAGGTATGTGGGTCCATCATAACATCAGTTGAATTGATTAAGACACAAATTTCTGATAACATCCAGTTTAGATTACTTGGTCATCTGTTATTCAATCACTTGGTTTGCACTAAGAACCGGAAATAAAAGCTAAAACCTGTTTCTCAAAGCACAGTGGTATTTGACAAATAATTTTCTCCAAATCTTAGGGAATCTTCTGTGGTTCACTTTTCTAGAGTTTGCAATATTTGAGGCATATAGATCATAATGATCAGAGTCACACTATTCACTGTTACTATTGTGATGTGACAGCATGTAAATATAGTATGTAGCTGAACACACATGCCTGTATTAAACTAAGACCCTACAAAAGCAGGGGAAAGACTTATGCGCTATAGTTTATTGACTACTGCTCTTATGAAGGTTTACTACAAATTTCACAAGGTAGTCCAGCCTTTGACAGGCCTTTAAATAACTTTTTACTCTCCAGTTCATAAGGGCCAAGTGCAGACTCAATAATAGTTATTGAATGATCATAGATCATGAAACTTCTCTTATTTTAGCTGTTCAAAGAAATAAATGCATTGAATTCATATATTTCTCCCAAACCCACAAGAGAACAATAAAACATTGGTTACTGCTCTCAGTTCTTGTGAGTGTGTTTCACTTTATAGATGGTATTTTTCAAATATCCTAAGACGATGCCAAAGACTTTAAAATTTTTGACCTTATGCTCCTAAGTGTTATATTGCTCTTTACAGTATAAAGTTTAGAACCATTTCTCTGAACTCCATCACTTGATAGCAGATTCTAGTGGTATGCTATTACGTACACAATAGACCAGGGATTGGCAATCTTTCCTTCTACAGAAATTGAGAATGAATACTCTAGCCTTTGTAGTTCCCATACAATTCATTCCAGATATCTCTGCGCATTTGTGCGTATGTGTGTGTCTCATACTTACACTCATACTTACAACTCTACAAATTTAAGAACCATTCTCAATTTACAGAAAAAGGGATGAACTGGATTATTGAGTCATAGTTCCCTCATCTCTAGAGGTTCAGCTTTAGGGATGATCAAGACCTCTGAGGATGAAATGATGACACAGATCTAGGAAATGAGTTCAACAAGAGAACAGGAATGCAAGGCTACTCTGTTTACTGAAACTATTTCTGGCATTCTTTATGGGAACACAAAATATAAGCTAAATTCATACTGGAAAAATCTAATAAACACAGAAAAGTTTGATGATTTCTTTAAGCAAAACTACAATAAGATAAAAGGACACGTAACAGATTGAATGTTTGTATGTACCAATTCTGACACAAATTTAATTGTATTTAGAAGTGGGACCTCTGGGAGCTAATTTAGGACATTGAGCAGAGCCCTTATCAATGGGATTAGTGCCCTTAAAAGAGACTCCAAGACTCCTTTTCCTACCTTGTGAGGATCTTAGGAGAAGTTAACAGTCTGAATACCAGAAGAGAGCAATCATCAGTGCTTGGCCATGTTGGCATCTTGCAGCCTCTAAAATTATGTGAAATCTATTTTAGTATTCTAAGCCACCCTGTCTATGGTACCTTTCATTGTAGCCCAAATTAAGATAGGCCTTATTGTAATTGCAATTAATTTACATCTCTAATAACAATGTCTCACTCATTCTTCAAGATATATTTACTTTTACCACAGTCTTCTCAGGTTAGTTATATGGCGAAAGTAACAGAATCATCTTCCGGTCATTTTTTAAAGATATTTGGAGTACCATTATGTTCTCTGATTCTGCCTCTTTACATGGTAATTATCTTAATTTATTTATTGTTGTAGAAGGAAAAACAAACTTCCATTAACCCCCAAGGGACACTTTCTGTCTTTAGATCTCTCCCTCCATTATACAGGAGCTGTTAGAGGCAGCAATTCTGAAACTGTCCACCCATTTATCCATATGCTGCTGAGACCACAGCACATTTGTGTTTTACTATGCTATGGTGGGTCCTCAGGCTGTAGCATTAGTCCAAAACCAATGTACAGCCACTCAAATGATAAGGGCATTTTTTTTTCTTTTCCTTATGTATAGTAACCATGGAAAACAGCTCCACGAGAGCCACAGAGGGGATTTTGCACTTTCTTTGTATTGTCTTTTTCCCAGATTACTGCAAAGTGATTACAGACAATTGATTTGATATCTAGATCTCAGTTGACCATCAGGATTTGGCTATTGTGGTAACTTAACCCTGATTTCCAGTGGCATACATAAAGTATTTCCTGTTCCACAAATCATCTGGGCACTCTCTGGATAGCCAACAATTTATTGTTACAGACACTCTGATCAATAAGTAACTGCCAAAGATTTATCTAGTTCGGACCATTCTGGTGCCGAGTGGAATAAATATATTACCTTATAATCTGAATTCTTCCTGATTACTCCCAGCATGGTAGCTGAAATGCTCATTTCACTAGAGTCTCTCTCTCTTCCAGTGGCCTGTGGAAATTAGTCATTACAACGCTTCTCTGAGATTCTGTGTCTCCTTTCATCAGTACATTTTTGAAAATCATGATGTGGAGACTTACTTATAGATGTTCTTATCAGACATAGATGGTAAGTGTGCAGGTGTCTTTATCCACAGCAATAAATCTATCTAACTTGCACTTGAATCTTTCTCTGCATTGTACAGCAAATCATCTAATACTTTGACCTCTTTTTATTTTATTTTATTATTTTATTTTATTTTATTGACTGATTTTATCATTTGGTTACTCTATGGAGGTGTGTGCCTATGTGGGGGTACGGCATTTGAATGTAAATGCCTGCAAAGCCCAGAAGAGGGTGTCATCTCCCCTGGAGCTGGAGATACAGGTGTTTGTAAATTGCCTTACATGAAGGCCTGGAACCAAACTCTGGTCCTCTGGAAGTGCAGCAGTGCTCTTAACTTCTGACCCATATATACAGCTCCCTTCATCTTTTCTAGAATAAACCACTAATGAGTCTTGATTCAGGCGCTGTGATCATCATGCATAACATTTGTAGAAAATTTGAAAATCAAGATGCACCATGTTTCTGTAACTGTACACTAAAAGCATAACAGAACAATCCCTTATAGAATGCTTAAAACAGCATCCTTTATACAGAAGTCAGAAGCTTGAATCTGGCCCCTTAGACCACTTGGCCATCCTGATGTTCCCTTTATTTCAGATCTTTAAGTGCCCATTTTCTAAAATATATTTTATTTATCATTTTTATTTTATGTGTATAAGTGTATTGCCTGCATGTATGTAAGTGCACCTGTGTCATGCAATGCCACGGAGGTCAGAAGAGGACTTCGGATTCCCCTGGAACTGGAGTTAACGATGGTTCATAGCTGCCATGTGGGTGCCGGGAATCAAACCTGAGTCCTCTGCAAGAGCAGTCAGTGCTCTTAACTGTTGAGCCATCTCTCCAGCCCCTAAGTGCACCCATTTTATTACATTCAGTTCTATCTGAATTTGTCTTTTCATTTTCTGATGTAGCAACACAAAAATACATTCTCATACATTTCCCTCATTTCTGATGACACAATTTAGCAAGATATTGAAATTCCTTTGATTTATATTACTCTGTTTTAGTTTCAACCCTGTTGTGGATTTCTTAAAGTGTACTGAAATCTCACTAGTAGTATAGGTTGGAAACCAGTAGGCTAAACAGCAAATGACAAAATGGAGAGAGTATTTCATTGCACAACTCTCTCTAGGGAGAAGATTATAGAGACAAACTTTTATACCAAGAAGGTTGCTGATTCTCCTGGGAAGGAGGTATCATGGGGATGATTTCATGTGCTGGCTTCCTACAACATTGCCAAAATTGTGTTACCACGTATACGCAACTGTGTTATGAAACATGTATTCCACAAACAAGAAGAGATGATGAAAGAAAATTAAATCCCCATCTTCTGAGGCAATAATCCAGATTTGAAATGTAAAAGACAATGTCCTAGAATAATGTAATAAACATGTTCTTTAGAAATAATAAGAAACATAAAAGATTATTCAAAGAACTAAATTTGATAACCTCTGGGAACAGGGACTCAAAGTAGTGGAGACTACTACTGTTTGTAGTTGTAAGAATACTTTAAAACCAGACATGTACATTTGGTATATGTCTGGTAATGCTGATAAAATCATAAAGAGATGTGGGAAAAATGTGTATTGTCAATATTTAGAAATGAAAGTGAAGTATTACTTTGTAAAGACTACCAAACTGTAACATGTTACACAGGCTTGGTGGTAAGCCCAGATCTTTCAGTTATTGCCTGTCAATTAATGCTTGATGTATAGAGCTTTGAATAAAGGAATGATTAATGATTTTCAGGCTCATATTGAAACTGTATCTATCTGGGAGTATAGACACTTTTAAAACATTTTGTTGATTATTTTTATTTTATATGTATCAGTAAATTGTTTGAATGCATGTAAGTGCGCCTGTGTCATGCAGTGCCCATGGAGGTCAGAAGAGGGCATTGGATTCCCCTGGAACCGGAGTTACAGATGGTTTTTAGCCAGTGTATATGTGCTTGGAATTGAACTCGGGTTCTCTGAAAGAGCAGCCAGTACTGTATAGCTGCTGAGCCATCTCTCCACCCCATATAGAAACATTGTTAAAGTCATCTCTCCACCCCATATAGAAACATTGTTAAAGTAACAGCATAAATCATATGGTGTTTGTCTTTCTGTGTCTGACTAATTTCACTTAACATACTGTTCTCTGGTCCAACCGTGTTGTTAGACATGATTAAGTTTCACCTGCTTTTCAATGCTGTATGATACTCTACCATAATTAAACACCATTTGTGTTGATTGATCCCATATCCTGGTCACAGAGAATATTCTTCCAACAGACAATACAGGTTCTGGGCTTATCACCTTATATTTGTACAAATCATCAAAATGTACCTCATATTTCATTACTATGTGTAATTATTATATACAAACCACAAACCAATAAGCAATAGATGGAGAGGCCAAGATTTAGCTGGGAAGATGAGAGTAACATTTTGCATGATTGATGCTCTAATAAACCTCCCAATTACACTATCATAGATATATGTTTCAGATGAAAAATCACGGCACTGGAGCAATGACTCAGCAGTTAAGAGCACTGGATGTTCTTGCAGAAGATCCAGGTTAGAATCCCAGTCCCCACATGGGTGCTAACAACTGTCCTTAACTCCATTTCCAGGAGATCTGACAGCCTCTTCTGTCCTCTGTGGGCCCTGCAGGATATGGGTGCACTTACATACATGCAGACATAGCACTCATGCACATAAAACAATACACAAATAAAACAAGTCTTTGTTCTTTATAAAAGACGTTACTACTGAGGTGGATTTTCCTTGGTAGTTCAAGCCTGTTGTGCTCACTAACTGATCAGGAAGATACTGGAACAGAGTGAACATGAATGAGACAGGCAGATGTGCATGGAATATCTACTAATGAAGGATTGTTCATAATTGCTGGAAGCATTGATATGGATAGCTATGAAAACATTAAAAAGATTTATGCATATAAGAAGCCGTGAAGGACTGGACATAACTAGTTGGTACAGTGCTTGCCTTATAGTCATGAGGACCTGAATTTGATCACCTGAATCCATATATTAAGAAAGAAAAACTGGGTACACTAGTGCACACTTTTAATAATGGCACAAGAAAAACTGGGCATAGTGGTGCACACTTATAGTAAAGGCACTGAGGGGGTGGAGACAGGCAGATAGCAGTCTTGCTGGCTAGCCTGTCTAACCTTCTTGGTAAATGCCAGGCCAGTGAGAGACAGGTTGTGTGAAATGATAACTGAGATCCACCTTAGCTTCCACATGAATGTGTGTGCTCCCGTGTATGAGCATATGCGCGTGCACACACACGCACACACACAGGGTGAGAGAGGAGAGGGAGAGACACAGAGAGACAGAGAGAGCAAGAGAGAGAGAAAACTGGATCTATAAAACTTGGTTGCGTACATAAGTTTACTTATTATTATTTAATAATCTTAAAATCAGCTCATTACTCTTCCATTGTATTCTAAGCTAGAGCTTACACAAGTGCCCAACACCACATGTGCATTTTTTCTAAGTAGAATATCTAATTTTCCCAAGTTTTCATGTCTTCACTAAACAGGTGGATGTAATTTGTTTATATATTTTTTACCTTATATCACTGAAACTTAGTGACAGCTCTACCCTAGGGCCACCTGCTCTGTTTCAATCTGTCAGCATCTCTAAGTTTTGGAGGGTATAAGTGGAGGGTGGGGTGGAACTTCCATTGGATAGGAAATAATAAAGAGTATAGGTTATTTTTTTAATAAAGTCAAAGAGTTAAAAATATCAGCTTCTGGAGGCTATGGGAGGGTACTACCTGGGAAGTGGGTGTATAAATAAATTAAAAAATAATAATTCTTCAAAGCATAAAAATTTGCTCCTTAATAATTAGTAGATGTGAAAAACATTACCACCATTGAAATCTATCTGATGACTTTATATCCATGCTCAGATGCCAAGGAGCTCAGAAAGTAACCGACTGTGACTAGTAATAATCAGATATATAGAGATTAGAAACACATGTGCATCTTAGTGTCAATTGTATTAAAAATGAATTTTTCTCTAAAAAAAATCAGCTTCTGGGGTTTGGAAAGATGGCTCAGTGTTTAAGAGCAATGGTTGCTCTTGCAGAGGTCCCGGGTTCAGTTGCCACGACTCACATTGTAGCTAACAACCATCCATAACTCCAGTCCAGTAATCCAATGCCCTATTCTGGCCTCTATAGACATTGACTGCATGGGTACACTTATATACACTCAGACACAATACTCACACAAATTTATTTTAAAATAAAAATGAATAAATGCAAAACTATTTGGTTTCTGTCTGACAGTAATTTGCTTTTCTAATGGTGAAGATTCCCCAACCTTTTTTGAAAAGATTAATTTTTCCATTTATAAATATTTAAGAATGACAGAAAACCAGACAAAGGAGAAAATGACATGTTAAGAGTTAGAAATCTTAACCATTAGAATCTTTTTCTCAATCTCATTCTTCTATTTTTCCTTCATTTCGATTATCATTGTTAAGCTACTTTGAAGGACTTCTATGAGTTTTGGGTTTGGAATTAATAACAGCAGATAATTAGCAGAAAAGAACAGCTTAATGGCTTGGAAGGATGAAGTCTACAGAAAGAAAAAGAAAATTTGAGTGCAATTGCCCTGGGGTCACATTAGTATTTAATCAACACATGAGGGTTAATGGTGGAGAGGTTAGGCTGGCTTGCTCCACAGCCATGGAGCCTGCACCAGAAGCACAAATTTCAGTAGCATACAAGGTTTTAAAAGTGTGATAGCACTTTCCAGGAGTTTCCATTATTTTGAAATTAGAGACATAGATTTTCATATAGTGAAAATTAGTCCTATTCTAATGATCCTACAGTAACAGTCCATTAAGTTCAGAACCCTGAGCTCTATAATTGATAATTTAAAAGCTTTAGCTATCTGGATGTGAAATAGCATAAACCTTGCTTTCACTCCAAAAATAAAGCAAACTTTGTTTTAAAGCAGCAAATCAAGTGTGCTCAGTGCTCCCTAAAGGGAGGGAGAGGACTCATCTCACATTCCTGAGGGCTCACAGCCTCACAAGCTAATATGCAAACAGTGCCTTCTCTTAGCCTCTTCAAGTGGCACTGTAGATATTTCTGTAATCCCTGAGGGCCTCTCCTTTCAAATTCAGGCCTGCTCCAGTCAGTTCATACCTGTGCCATCTCCTCTTTCTTGCTTCCTTCTTCATTTACAATTTTTAACCCAGGATTATACAAAAGAGGAAAGGCTATTGTGAGCCTTATGCAGTGACTACTAAAAATGGATATGTTGTGTTTTAACTATGCCCAGTGCATCTGTAAAGTGCCTATCTCCCCTCAAGAGTATAAGCCTCTAGGAGCTAGGGAGACGGCTTAGCAGTCAAGAGCACTGGTTGCTCTTTCAGAGGCCCCAGATTTGATTCCCAGCAGCCATGTGGCAGCTAACAACTGTCTGTAACTCCAGTTCCAGAAGATCTAACACCCAAGCGTATTGAACCACACAGGAGCACTTACATACATGCAGGTAATACACTCATACACATAAAATAAAAATAATACATAAAAGTGTTTTTTAGCAAAGAATATAGGCCCCTAGAAGAAATAGTTCCTTTCATTGTTTCTTTGTTTCCTTGTTCATTTTGCTATATTATATCCCCAGTACCTATGCTAGTGTCTGACATATGTTAAATGCTAAATCAATTTTAAAGAATGGATTAATGCTTGAATGAATGAATCTGTGTTCTTACTCTTCTCTTTTATCACTTACCAAAATCACCACTACTGACTGTATTGGTCATTCATGGTGATAGAGCTACTATCTTCCTGTCTGAGGCTTGGGTCCAGAGATGTCCTGTATCTCTGTGTCTTGTATGAACAATAACCCAGTCTAACCTGCCTACCACATCGTTACCATTTTGCCCTTCGTCAGTGCTTCAGAACCAGCCCCCTTTCTCACTCTCCATGTCAGTTTCCTGTTCTCTAATGCTTCATCATGCCTCTGTCAGTGTCTCCTCCCTCTACTGCTTACTCAGCATGCACCTTCAAGATAGCAAACCTGGAAACCAGACTGAATCCCAGATACTATCCAGGGAGATCTGATGCCCTTGTCTGGTCCTCGAAAATGACCTCCCAAGGCTGCTCTCTCTTTACTTTCATCTTGTAGTAAATGGCTGCCCCTTGGAAGGTCTGCCCTCATGCTCAACATGGCATGTTACCATTTCCCATCATTTCTCAGAAGTCTCAGCATGAAGCCTTTGGTCATTGATATCCTATGAAAATCAATTCAGCATTAAGCCACAGGAGTGTTTGTACTGGATTAGAAGGACACATCCTCGTAGAGAATTTAAGTTCCCCTAGGAGGGCACAGCTGGTTTGACACTGTTTGTCAAATATGATAGCACCAGGAAACATTGTGTCTCATGGTAACAAAGACTATGATCTAGGTACAGATCAAATAAACAATACTGAACTGCTTCGGTATGTTCTAATTTAAAGGATTCAACAGGAAATTAATTGGATTCTCAACTTCAGGCCATTAAAAGAAGCATTGACAAAAACAGTAAAAATTCCTCATTTCTATGGGTCAAGTATAAAAGGTCTGTTATTAAGAGCCTGGAAAGTAAATATATTAGAACTGAGCTCTGATTATATTATGTCTTTTGTTGAAAGCCTAGCAAGGCATTCAGTTTCCCTGAACTGAACATGAGGGTTTTTAGACCAAAGCAGAGAGTTTATCAATTTAAGTCATGTCAACCTCCTGCTCACATTTCACCAGACCTCCCAGGAAACGTCCACACCCTTTCCACACACTTATCATATTTCTCTGATTATTTCTTTGGCCCAGTGCTCTTCTCTTTATGGTAGACACAACTCTCCAACTCTATGTAGCCAAAAGAAACCAGACTTGGATGCAAATGTTCTGGGACCAAACCATCTTTGACATTTATTAATTGGGTAACAGTGAGCAAGTTTTATTTCATCTGAACTTTAAAAAAGGGTGACTTACCTTCTCAACCTACATAATATAAAAATAAATAACACAAAACAAGTATCTTTATCTATGACATAAATAATATTTATTAACTCCTCAATCAAATTAAAAGTGCAGGGATTGCTTGATTTTTGTTTAAGCAACACAGAAGAAAGAAAACAGGTTTAGGAGGTAAAAGTAGTAGTTTCAGTGTTGGCTTTGTCATTCAGCTGCCAGGGGTCTTGATTTATATGAACTCATAACTGTGGAAAGGCAGAATGGATATTTAATATTATGTACTTTAACTTTTAATAGAAAAACATACCAAATGGCCATCACACACTTCTTACCCTTTCTTTGTTTGACTCCTTCTTATAGAGCATTTTTTATTGATCTTTTATGGTGTTTGAGAGATTTTACATTGATTGTATTCTTGGTTCACTACCTTTTTGAAAGAAACAATAATTTTCATTTTAAAGTTTTGTATTAAGTATAAAATTTATTACTACTTTAGGGTATGTAAAATTTAAGAAATGGGTGGTAACAACTATGAATCATCTTGTGCTAAAATTGCCTAATTTTATCAGAGGGCAGTGACCCAAGCTTTGGGAACAAGAATAATGACTGGCTATATTATGATGGAAGAAAAGAATGGGTAAAATGAAGTATAATAACCCAGGTTATTCCGGCTACTATATCAAAACACTGTAGACTATGTTACTTATAGAAAAATATTCTAACGGTTTTGAAATTTGGTAAGTCCAAATCAAGACACAAGAAAATGGTGTATCTGGGGTTATTTGCTCTGCCTCATAGATCATTTTGCTGCTTCCTCACAGATAGAAGAAGGTAAACTCAGTCCCTCAAGCTCTTTCTATAGACACTAATAGCATTTAAAAGAGTGCTCTTGTGATCTAATCCCATTCTAAAGGCCTCATCTCTTAATATCATCACTTTGGCAGGTTTAGAACATTAATTCCAGAAGAATATACTCAAGCCACAGTGCTTGGCATTCCCAGAAAGGAAGTCTAAGTGAAATATAAAAGCACAGTGGCCTTGAACAGAGGCAAAGCAGTATGAGGACAAAGTGGTAAATATTAAGTGCGGGATTGTAAAGCATCCCTACCGTCCTCGCCTATCTTTGCTTGTTGGAACACCTGTCACTTAGTCTTCCCTTTAAGTCCCACAAAATTGTCATTCTTCTTCTGTCAAGGTGGTCCAATCTGAAAATTTCAACTTCAGTAATGGATTGGGAGACCAGAAGCAACTTCTAAGATATTATTCAAAATCAAGAGATTTATTAAGAAAGTGTTCCACGAAAACACTGGAGAATAGGCTCAGTGGTTAAGAGCACTGGTGTTTCTAGCAGAGGAATCCAGGTTCAAATAGAATCTAAGCACCCACATAGCAGCTAACAAACATCTGTAATTCCAGTTCTGGGGGTTTGCCACCCTCTTCTGATCTCCATGGGGGTTGCATGACATGCGTGCACTTACATACATGCAGGCAATACACTCATACACCTTAATAATAAATTATACATATATTAGAAAGTATATTAGAAATATTAGAAAGTCTTCCATGGGAAACTGCAAATAGATCAGGGAACGCAGAACAGCAAGGTTGTGCAATGGAATAGATAAGTGATGTGGTTTCTGGGTAAAGTCAGCCTAAGGATCCTCAGCCTGATCTAGCAAACATTTCAAGGAATGGAATGTCCTCTGTACTTGAGACTTGATCCCTTAGAACTGGAGTTATGGATGATTGTTAGCTTCCATGTGTGTGCTGGGACTCAAACTCAGGTCCTCTTCAAGAGCAGACAGTGCTCTTAACCTCTGATTCATCTCTCCAGGCCCTGTCAATTCTTGTCAGGCCTGTTATTATTGTAGCTCTCTGTGTTCACAACTGGGTAAGGCTGATGTGTGCTTTTCTCTTCTGGTAGCATGCATAGCACCTCCCATCACTATGAAATAGCCAGTACAGATGGCACTTCAAAGTCAGTACCAGCTTGATTTCTCCTCATTTGTTCTACAGCTCAGATATGTAGTATCGTTAACAAGATGGTCTTATCATCAAGTTCTGGTGAATAGCCAAGAGCAATCAATGATAATAGCCAGTATTGTTTGAGAGTCTATGGGACACCCCCAATCAACAACACCGAAAAGGGGAGTGTATTCTTGGCATCAGGCGTTTTACTTGCTAGCCTGTGGTATCTGGTGGGGATATTGTTCCCCCTGCCCCCTGCTGTGCAACTCCATTTAAGCACTCTGTAGATTGTAATAAATATACTTGTAGATTCTTCTGTTATACTGTGTTTCCACATGACTTTTTCCAAAGGCCTTTACTGTTAGTGATCCTTCCCCATATTTCCTCCTCTATCTTCTCATCTTCCACACCATTTAACTCTTACAATTTGATTATTCCATTTTCCCCATTATATCACCCTATTCTATTTATTTTCCCTTTGTTGAAGCCATTCCCCCATGACTCTTAACTAGTTTCCTGGCCTCGATATATTTTATGATTCAGACACACACATCTAAAGATTCAAAGCTTAGCGTCCATGAGAGTGGTATGGATATGAAGAGAGTGACCAGTGACTTTCTGATTGGGTTTAAGGTCCACATGATGGAGCCCATATCTGACACCGTCAGCAGGACCAAAAATCTATGGCTAGATAGGTCACAGGCCTATTGTTATACTAAATGGGCATAGAATTAAACTGATTCCTAGTCACTCATTGTTATACTTATAGATTAATGTGTCTATCAGTTCTCATGAAGGAAACTTCTTCTTGTAGCTGATAATGATTAACACAGACCCCCTAATGAACCAATGCGAAGAGATTACGACACTGCAAACTCAATTCTAGATGGGAAACTTACAGTACTTTCTCCCAAGACACAGGGATCATTGTGAAGAGGGGAGGAAATATTGTAAGAGCCAGAGATTATGGACAGCTACAAGGATCTAGTAGTTTCCAGACAGCAGGATGGTTTACTCATATGAACTCATAGGATTCTGACAGCTTGCACAGACCTATGCAAGTTCAAGCCAGAAAAATAGCCCAGGATCGAGGAGGGAGTTGGGCAAGAGACCGAATCCCGGCTGAGGCACTGTTGGCGATTGCTAGCTGCTGGGAGAGGGAGAAGTGGTTTTTCTTTAAGGGTGAGATGCAGGGAAGATTGACCAGGTTCCAGAGGTTGGAAGCAAGAGCATTTGGGGAACATAAATTAGACTTAATAGGCCTTTAAAAAGTTATAATAGAGGGCATGATGTTGGTGGGGTAGTTAGGCTATATATAGATAGAGGATGGGCTTGAATATGGTCAAAATACATTGTATGAAATTTACAAAGTCAGTAAAATATTTTTAAAAATGCATACAAATAAAATATAAATAAATAAATATTTCTCTTTTTAAAAGTAGCATACACACCTACAGGATTTCTTAATTCAGTGAAGAATAGACCAGGGGTCTTTGCGAGACTAAGGGCAGTTTTCTGAAAAATAATTGATCTTGTTGTGTTTGTAAATATAAGCATAGAATGTGACTCTCGCTTTTTAAATAAATAAAATGAAGTAGGCAGCTCTATCCATAAAATAAATAGTACCTGTGACTTAAGAGAAAGCATGGAGCCATATACTACACTATTACTCCCAAACTCAACAAGTGAATTCATTTTCGGAGGATTGCCCCACACCTAAAAAAAAAGAAAAAAGAAAAAAGAAAATCCCAAACAGACAAAAATGCTCTCCAAGTTGTCAAACAACATCTTCTTGTCCAAAGCATCAACAAAGGAGACAGCTGCAGCATCACAACCAGGCAGGTGTAGTCTACTTTTCTTCCTTTCTTTTTTGGCATTTATCTTTTTTAATGTATACATTTTATTGAGTTTTGTGCATTTCATATAATAGGTACTAATCAGATTTACAGCCCCCTCTTCTATCTCTGCCTCCCCATTGTCCCCCACTGAACTTCATGCATTCTGTCTTACATGTTAAATCCTATTTTCAGGTATTTGTAGCCAGATGTCCCTTGGTGCAAGTTCATTCACTGGAGACTAGTCAACTTATTTAGAGTCACTTCCTTAAAGAAGATCAACTCTCGGAACTGGAGGACTGGCTCAGTGATTAAGAGCACTGGCTTCTCTTACAGAGAGCCAAGGTTTGATTCCCAGCATCCACTCGGTGGCCTATCGATAGTCCATAACTCCAGTTCCACGGGAATCTAACACCATCTTCTGATGTCCGCAAGCACTGCATGACTTATAGTCATGCAGGCAATGCACTCATACACAAAGAATTTTAAAAAGTGTTTAAAAATAGAAGACTTATAGGCCCTCACCTTGCAGCAACTCACTGACTTTAATCCCTTGGCTAAGGTTGGGGCCTGCTGCCCATTTCCCCAGTTCTATGCCGGTTTTTTTGTCTGATTGAGCGGGCATCGGTCTCGAGCATATTCATATGCACAAGTTCCCAGTAGCCTGAAAGCCTCTGTTTCTTTATGTTCATCCATCAACCCTGACTCTTAAAATCTTTCCACATCCTCTCCCACCGTGATCCCTGAGCAGTTGGTGGATGTGATTTAATATAGGAGTCCCATCCTGGGAAACACACTCTGCAGTCTCTTATTCTCTAAAACTTGGTGAGTTGTGGTCTTCTGTGTGCATCACACTCTGTTGTATCAGGATGCTTTGCTCTTGAGAGATGAGGGATGTATTAGTATCGTCTCTAACCCCTGGTTCCCTCTATGTTCCATGAGTCTTAGGTGTAGAGGTTCCATTGTAGATGTGTCACTTAGGGATATGCATCTCTCAAACATATATTCTTTGTGTATGACCAGTTGTGGAACTCTGTAATAGCCTCCAGCTGTTACAAAAAGAAGTTTCTTTGATGAGTGGTATATAGTATACTTGTCTGTAGATATAAGGATCCATATTTAGCATACAGAAAGAAATTTCATTTGTCTAGAGATATGACAGAAATAGGGTAGTCTTTAGGATCGATGACCTCCCCAGCATGTGTCTTTGGCTATATTTAAGTGCCACCATGAGTCCCCTCCAATTGAGAAAACTTTAAGTCCTATTAGATATCTGTGTATTACTTCTTAGATAAAATTGCCACTATTGCACCAACAGAGATAGTTTGCTGTATCAGTCATTGTGATTATTAAACTTATAGCTAGGGTTAGACCATTGTTTGATTTTTCTCCCTTAGCAGCTTGCATAATATCCTCTAGAACTTTGGGAGCTAGTCCTCAGGGAGGAGGCTTCCAGGACTGTTCCAGTTCTATTGCTGCAGATCCTGTGTTGTGAGAACATGTTGTGTTCAACAAGGGTCTTACCTTAAAGTTCTGGGAGATAATCAAGGGCTGTGATAATAGCCTGTGCTATTTTGGGAGTCTCTTGGACTACTCTGACCAACAACTCGAAGGGAGCTTTCTCCTGTCTGGCACTGTGTTCCCTTGTTATGTAGCCTTCAGTGTACACATGTACTCATGTTCAGCTACTGTATGAACATTTTTCCGGGGGAGGGGGAGTGTTGAGCTAATATATTTCCTCCTGACTTTTCACAAAACCTGAACTTAATTTATCTCTCCTCTCTCTCTCTAACCTCCTTCCTCCCTCCCCATTTTGAAGTACCCCCAATTTCTCTATTTTCCCTTTGATCATACCCATTCCCTATTATCTACCCTCTCTTGAGTTCCTTCTTCCCCTTTACCTCTAAGATTCCTTGTATGTCCTTCCCTCCCCCTTCCAAGTTGAATAACACGATTTTCTCTTTTTCCCCTTCAGTCACATTTGTTTCCTACTGTCCCCCTCTCTCAGGCTCCTCTTTCCCTTCACTTCCAAGGCTCCTTTCCATTTTTTTTGGCTCCTGCAGTTACATCACAACACGTACTCACATATAAGGCATTGGTGCTAAGATCCACAAATGAAGGAGAACATACATCACTTGTTTTTCTGAGTCTGTCTTACTTCAGTTAGCATAACATTTTCTAGTTCCATCCATTTACACATAAATTTCGTGATTTCATTTTTCTATCCGCTGAGTAGAACTGCATTGTGTAAATGTAACACATTTTCATTATTTCCTCATCAGTTGAGGGACATTTTGTTTGTTTCCATTTCTTAGCTTTTGTGAAAAGAGCAGACAGCAAATATGGATGTATAAGTAACTCTATAGTAGGATGAGTCCTTTGGTTATATGCCCAGGAGTGGAATAACTGGATCATATGGAATATTTATTTATAGTTTATTTAAGAGAGGTTGCATCAAGGAGTCTATGGGGGGGTAAGCTACCCCTTCCATCCAATCGTCAACTATAGCTGCACTTAGGGGAGGAACTAAGGATGTATAAGCCAAGAATGTCATGAGGCACTTCTGCAATTTTGTGTGGCTGTCGGGAAGTCACAGGATCTATATTTGAGTGTGGGCTTTCCAGCACAGCCATAAATGGGGGCAGGGAACAGAGCTAATGGAAACCTTCTTTATTCCACCAGAGTTGACCCCATTTTGACAAAACCTTTGGTTTTTGATTTATTATTCCTGTTTTCCCCCCTTAAACTTCATTGTATATATTTTTATGTAACCTGCTTCAAGTTAGTTCTGGAAAAATGTGTTAAAATTGCCTCTCTTTGGAATTAAAAAAACAAATACAAACCCATATGGTCAGTCTTGTAGTTTAGGAGTTTAGTGTTTCAGAATCAGCAGTCCTGGAACTACATTGGACCTCTTCCTATGCATTTGTGCTTCAAAGCTGAAAATTCTGTTTGACATATGTCTCTGTGCATCAATATGCTGTGGTATTTGGTCTAAACATTAAGGCGATTTTTAAATTTGTTTAATTTATTCAAGAGACCTAGGACTTCAAATCTCTAGTTCCTGTGCTCAATTCTTAGATTATTGTTCTGTTATTTACAAAAAAGTATATGTCATTCACAGAAGTGGGAGCAGCTATGTTAGTGCCCTCAGAAGCAGGATGAGTCCCTATGATTCAACATGGGGGGAATGCTTCAGAGAATGCAGAAAAGTTCTCAGCTGTATTGGAAGCTTTTTTGCTGTGCTTTAATTTTTAATCAGAGCATTAGCTTTGACATTTTTCATTTGATAGATATTTTTTCTAGATAGTCTTTGGGGATTTCAAAGTAGGCTAAAAGGCTTTTTGGAGGATGGGGAAATGAAGCTTTTATATTTGTTATTTTGCAGCTATTATTGAGAAAATTAGTTCTACGCCAAGAGAGCAGAGCAAACAACACAAGATTGCTTTCCAAGGTCTTAAACCAGACTTCTGACAGTGTGCTGTGCACCGCAGCATACCAAAAAGAGAAGAAAAGATGATTCCTTTCCCCCAAGTAACACTATCCAAAATTAGCTAGAAGAGTAAATTAAGCACACAAGCTTTCATGAAAATATCCGATGCTATAGATCAGCTAACCATATGCTTTCATCTGGGAAGGGAGAACTGAAAATGACAGGGCTTGCAACTAGCTCTAATGTGGGGTTTTTACATGGCACCACATTGACAAATATGTCCCTTAAAAGTTCAGTGGAGTCTTTCAGATTTAGTAGTGTATAGGTTTTTAAAATATTCCCTTATAATGGTTTGGATCTTTTGGGTGTCTGTTGTGATGTTTCCCCTTTCATCTCTGATTTCGTCAAATTGGATTTACTCTTTCTTTCTTTTGGTTAACTGGGCTAAGTGTCTGTCTATCTTGTTTAGTTTTTCAAAGAACTAGGTCTTAGATTCATTGATTCTTTGTATTGTTTTCTTTGTTTCCGTTTCATTAATTTCTGCTCTGATTTTTGTTATTTCTTCTCTTTTGCTGGTTTGGGTTTCATTTGTTCTTTCTTTTCTAGTTCCTTGAGTTGGAGTGCTAGGTCATTTATTCGGGCTCTTTCCAATGGAGGAAAGACAGCATCTTCAACAAATGGTGCTGGCAAAACTGGATCTCCACCTGTAGAAGAATGAAACTAGATTCTTACCTTTCACTTTGCACAAAAGTCAACTCCAAATGGATTAAAGACCTCAATGTGAAGCTGAAAACCCTGAAACTATTAGAAGAAAATATTGGCAGTAACTTGCAGGATATAAGTGTAGGGAAGGATTTTCTAAATCAGACAGAAGTTGCTCAGGAATTAAGGTCGACAGTCAACAAGTGGGACCTCATTAAACTAAAAAGCTTCTGTACAGCCAAAGAAATAATCAAAAAAGTGAAGAGAAAATCCACAGAATGGGAAAAACTCTTCACCAGTAACACATATGATAAAGGTTTAACATCCAGAATATATAAGGAACTCATAAAACAAAGAAGCGAGAAACCAAATGACCCAATTAAAAGATGGGCTAAATATCTAGAGAGTTCTCAAAGGAAGAAATAAAGATGGCTAAGAAACATCTCAAAAAGTGTTCAATATTGTTAGTAATTAGGGAAATGCACATTAAAACCACCCTGAGGTTTCACCATAACCCAATCAGACTGGCTAGAATCAAGAGAACAAATGATACCAAATGCTGGCCAGGATGTGGAGAAAGGGGAATGGTCATTCAGTGCTGGTAGATTGAAACTCGTGCAACCTCTATGGAAAACAGTGTGGAGAACTCTTGAAAACAAAAATGAACCTACCTTATGACCTGGTTATACCACTCCTTGGCATATACCCAAAGGACTCAAACTATTGTAGAGACACTTGTACAACTGTATTGCTGCTCTTTTCACAATAGCTTTCAGCAGTAAAGAAAGATGAAATAATGAAATTTGCTGGTAAATGAATGGATCTAGAAACTGTTATACTAAATGAAGTAACACAGACTCAGAAAAATAAACGACCTATGTTCTCCCTCATATATGGCTCCTAGCACCAAATCCTTTTAAATTCCAGGTCCTTTTAATAAGATGGTGATATACAGCAGTCCCTTCTGCATGAAATAACCACCATCATCACAACTTCGGCTGAGCCTGATCGCTAAGTTCACTGTTGTACTCATTCATTAAAGAGTATCAAGCAGGGTCACTGGACCCTCACCTGAATATCCAGCCATTCTTTCCAGCAAACTAGTCAAGACTTGGAAGATAAAAGAAAAATGAGGAAGAACCCAATAGATGGATGCTTTTGGAAGCCCTTGTCAAGAAACTCTAATGGACTCTCATATGAACATTTGAAAATTGCCCTGTTCTGACTTTTTTCTAGTTCTCTGTCTAGAACTTGTACTGCTAATTACTCTTGCCTTTACTTCTCTTTCACATCTCCCATTCATGATTCAAGGACTTTCTTCTCCCTTTAGAGACAAGTGTTACACAATTTGGGAGTCTTTTAGATAGGCCCACTGAAAGGATACTCCAATTGCTTCACCCTGCATCCCTGTTCAGCATGGAAGAAGCCAGAGCCGTCTATGTTTCTATTTCCTATTGGCAATTTGGGTAACCCCTTTAGAGGATGACGTGATAAGAATAGGAGGTAGGAATTGGGTAGGCAGTTAGGGTAAAAAGACCCCAAAGAAATGTAGCCAGTTTCTTGGCTAAAAGTCAAAATTTCCTTGGGTCTGTTAGCAACATACTCTGTTCCAAGGCCAAAAATGTCAAAAGTATTTTGGAGCTTATATCTATTCCTTAAAAGATTTTAGGGTTACTTCTTCAGAAGGGGGAATGTTGGAGAGGAGGGATTTGATCAAAACGTCTTATATGCATGTATGAAATTCTCAATAAAGGTTTTGTAAAAATTAAAAAATAAGTTCAGCCGAGTCTACTGAAATACATTATGAAAACTCAATATGGCAAACATGTCAAGAGAGTTTAGACACATAGTCGGCAGAAAGAGTGATCCTAACACTTAAAAATGAAAGATAGGGTCATTTGTGAGACAAAACCCTATGGGTTGATATGCAGAAATGACTCAGTGATTAAGACCATGTACCATCATTCTAGAAGACTTGAGTCCAATTCCAGCAATTCCATAGGGCAACTCACAGTCACATGTAATTCCAGATTCTAGGGGATCTGATGCCTTTGGCTTCCAAAGACATCTGCACTCATATGGACATTCCCACTCATAGACACAGATACACATAATTAAAAAGAAAAATACACTTTAAAGCAATGGGCTTTCATTGATGGCTCTGACCCTGTATAAGACAATATAAATGTATTTGTTATTTGCAAATCTATAGAATGTTTCTACTTGCATAACTTCAGAGCACAGTTCCAAACATAACTATTTCTGCTTCTTAGAAAATTACTTGCAAATTCACACTTGTCAGACAGTAACAAAGGGAAATGATTTCTTTTGTTATCATATATACTTTTCTCACACAATACCTGAATGAGTTAGAGAGGTTGCAGGACTCAGTCTTTCAGTGTCCAGAGAATGATGTTTCATGTGAGTACACTAATAATTCTTCTATAAGTGCTACATGCATATACAAACAAGATCATCACTTTTTGATAGAGTAATCTTGTTATCTTTAAGAACTATCTCTTGCCACTGGAAAAATTTCTCATATTAAGGTCTATTTTCTGTGACAGTGTCATGCTAATTCTGGCAGTTTTATTGGGATTTCTGGTATGATACATGTTTTTCAATCACCGAAGCTTGTTTTACTCTTTAAATACTATGTGATTTTATGTAGAACATCTAAGAAAGTCAAGCTTTTTATTCAGTCTAACAAGCTCAGTATTTTTATTAAAATCTCTAACCCCTTCATATTTAATGCCATTATGAAACAGTTTTGTTTTCAACTACTGTTTTGCCAAATTTCTCACTTGTCTGATTTGTACTCTCTCTGCAAATGTTTCTCAGTGTAAACTATTTATTTCTCCATTGACTTTTATCTGCATTTGAATTACTCATTTTTTCTCTTATAGATTCCAGTGGACACATTCAAGTTTAATATTTATCTTTGTCTTTAATATTTCATAAATACCTACAAAGCGCTTTGGTTCTATCTATCTAAATTGTCATCTCTTATTACCCTTCTATTCCCTCTGAACCACTTCTTCTTCCCCAAATTCCCCTCCTGTGTTCATATCTTTTTCTTTTAATAACTGAATTTATTTAGGATTGTTTGTATGTGCAAAAAATACCAAACCCAATTGTTTGGGTGTGGTATTTACTAGAAAATAGGAAACTTACCAGTGACACCAAGTGTCATTTTTCTGTGTGCATGTGAGTTAGAATTCTGTTTTTGAGCACCATTTACATTTTACTATTCATTTAAAAACATTTTTGAGTTGAAACAAAGTGAAATTTCCTTCCCCACAAGTCATTATCTGTCAATAACTACTTCAGTAGGTGTGGGCCCTAATGAGTCCCTCTCCCATCAGTGGAGGAATGTTGACAGGCTCAATCTTAAGCAGTTCTTGTGCTGGTAATCCAGGTACTGTGAGGTCCTGCAGATTATATTCAGAAGACAGTGTTTTACAACAATGACTTTCATTACTTTATTTTCTATTTTTGGCTAAGTTACAGCATAAAAAAAAAATCCTGCACGATGAAAATGTGAGTTAGTTCACTTATCTGTAACAACTGGGAAATGATGTGATTTTCTTCAGAAGCATTATCAAACATCATTGTATATCTGTTCCTAGGGGACAAGATCTCTTGAAGCATGGATGGTTAATAGTGCCAGTTTTAATCTACATTTGACTAACCACACATAAAACATGATGCTCTATTCTTCACATTTCACTGTTAAAGTAATAAGATTAGTTATAGATAATTGTAAAACAATGGTGAAACTGTGTATTACTATGTATCAGAAACTGTTCTACGGGCTAATGTGAAACTATTAGAAAAGATAATGGGTTTAATAATTTGAATGGTAATGTGTGGAGCATTACTATGCCAACATTGCAATTACCTGAATTAAGCTCTTAAATCAGGTTTTAAGAGCAGGTTGGAACTCCGAGGACACTCATTTTCCCAGATTGCCTGGAACTTTCTGTGCTGCTGGAACTGTGTCTGTGTCTGGGGAACTGCGTCCTCTAGTCAAGTCCTAACTGTGATTTTTATTCAGCTTGTTTCCCCAGCTTCAGTTGGAGACATACAAACTTGGATCTTCACAGATAATTTTTCTTTTTCTTTTTTTTTTTGGTCTTTTTGAGACAGGGTCTCCCTGTAGCTCCAGCTGTCTTGGAACTCACTATGTAGACCAGGCTGGCCTTGAACTCACAGAAATCTGCCTGCCTCTGCTTCCCAAGTGCTGGGACTACAGGCATGCACCACCACACCCAGCTATAATTCCTTTTTAATCCCTAGTTCTAGACTGCCAGTTTGTTTACTGGTATATGTATAGTGCCTGCAAAGGCCCAAAGAGGGCCACAGAGCCACCATATGGGTTATGGGACAGGAACCCAGGTCCTTTGGAAAAGCAGCAAGTGTTCTTAGTCCCCAAGTCACCTCTCCAGCCCCATACCTAGTTCTAGATGTCTCATGCACTCAAGGTCAAGGTTCTCTCCTAATCTTCACTGTGTTCAGAGAAGATGGGTACACTGTTTTTCAGCAATTTGATATGGTAACTCTGGAGCATACCCACATTCACTCATATCTTTTTGGGTGGAGTATCAAATGGAGGTTGTCAAGGTTAATTAAAAGTCAGTAGTCCAGGTTCTGTCCATTTTATAAAAGTCATTCCTACAAATGTGGAAGGAGATTTAACTCTCCTTTTATCCAATAGAAGGCCGAAGTAAGATCAATACAGGACTGCAGGTTCAAGCTTCAGCACAAAGCTTAAAACATGTTTAATGTGTAAAGACAGTATTAGGTGAAGTAATTGGTTTCTATTACAAGAGATTTTTACACAATGTACAAAAAAAAATCTTCGGGGCAATAGCAAAAGCAAAGCAATAACTAAGTAACCTGTCACTGGAAAAGCTGGAGAGGAAACAGGTAGTTGAGAGCAGGAAGAGTTCTCTTCAATGTCTTCTCCATGTGTAGCTCTACACGTGACGGTTGGCCACAATATCAGTTTCAGTTTGGACAGAAGAATAAGTTCTACTGCTCTATTACACAGCACAGTGACTATGTTGATAACAAAGGAGCTAAAAAGTAGACTAAATATTTTCACTACAAAGAAACCAAGAGGCATAACAGTTAATTAAGCTGACTAATATTTCACAATGTATATATGTTTCATAGCTTGATATTGTGCCTCATAAATATATACAATTGCTGTCAATTAGAATAAAATTATAAATATTTCAAATGCCTGCCAAGATAGTTTACATTGGATTTACATGATGAATAAATTGAACCTTTTAATTAAAGTCTCCCCAGATTGCAGACTTTGAGGGAAGGAATTTTTCCTCTTGGGAAACAGGTTTCTACAATGAATAAGCATTCTTTCTTACTCCTTCATCTAAATCTTCAAAGTCATGTATTCACACTGCTCAGACCTCAGTAAAGGTGCAGCTCAGGTCATTTCAGCCAGCTGTGAGCTCTAAGAAGAGAAAATATTGCAGCTCTTTTCATCTACATGGGCACTTAGAATAAAAACTCCTTCAAGGATTCCTCCCAGCCCAAAACAAACAAAACAAAACAAACAAAACAAAAAACAAAACAAAACAAACAAAACAAAAATCCCCAACCTCTCCCAATATTGGCAAGCAACTGCATTGTTTGGGGAGAGAACAGAGAACAGAATTACTGTAAAGACATGAAAAAGCAAAATATAATGATAAATGGGAGCGATTCTCCAGAAGACATGCTCTCCTTAATGTGCAGTGAGATTAAAAGGTCAAAACTAGTGTTCGTTTTGATTACATGTTACTATGCTTTTTGCTCAAAATGCAGGAATTTTACTGTTTACCAGTTGTGTATTTTTAAAGCTGACACTGTGTTTCCAAACACACGTAAATGAAGAGGTTAGATGTCTCTGGGAGAATCACTAGTATAGATGACAGTCTCCCCTGACGGAGTCCCCCAACTTCTCCTGGTTCAAGGAGAGATGAAGAAATCAGTCCTTGGGAGCATTGTGAAACCAGCTAAAAGTATAAACGTGAAGGTTTTTAAGAGGCCGATTTTATATTTTCATTCACTTTAACTTAAACCAACAAAAGAAATATAAATTGATTTCAGGGCTTTAATTGTTAGGAAATAAAAATGCTTGGAATCTAATGGAAAGACAGTAATAATTTTAAAATATTTTTGAACTGCTGTTTTGATAGTACTGTAGTACAAGAATATTTGTAGAATTTATATTTCTCAATTTATTATGAAATATTTTGTCATTATTTAGTATGACTCAGTTTGATGGAAAATAAAGTCTTAAAAATTGTAGCAAATTTCCTAAAGAAATCTGTGTCCTAATCTTTCAAATCCAAAATTTGCTATTTTACATTGCAAACGAGACATTAGTTGCCAGATGTGTTTTTAGTTGAAGATGTTGAGAATTTGATGTTTTATTGGTTCTGTTGTGGTCCAGTATTATCACAGAGATGCTTGCAAGAGAAAAGCCAGAGTAAAAGAAGGTCCAGTGGCAGACAGGCAAGGTAGGTGACTCAAGACAGGAAGGAAGGTCAGAGTAATGTGAAGGGGCCACAGTCAAAGAACAGGCAACCCTCCAAAAGCACAGAATTGCAAACAAAATTATAAATAACAATAAAAACAGGGTTGTTTTCTGAGCATTCAAATTCTTTGGAATTAGTCCACTGAAACTTCTGAACTCCCAAGGTGTCAGATAATGAAATTGTGTTTTTCGTATACTAAGTCTATAACCATCTGTGATAACAGCAGTAGAAAACTGACATGGCATTGAATGTCAGACCTTAGATTCATTATGCCCTTGGGTAATCTCAGACTCCAACTCACCTGAGTGCTCTTAAGGCTATAATTGATGTTAGAAAATGACTAAAGTATCAACATTTAATATTGTAGAATGGTTAATGAAGGGAAGCTAGGCTTGAACTGACTGGTGATTACTTTCTGGTCTTGCAAAGTCAGTCACTAGACAATGCAAAAGTTAAACCAATTAACTAAGAAGGAAATCTTAGGGATTATGATACCAGATTCTTCTGGTTCCTGATGATGCCTCCCTCCAGGAATGCTATTTACTCTGGGGCAGAAATACTCTAGATTTCTCATTACACCCTGTTCATGACTGATGCGGAAAAATCAAAATGTACTTTTGACTTTCTGATGAGTGTTCAGAGTAAAATCAAGCATAGGGCAGCCCTGTCCCCACCTAGAAAAACTTTGGAAACCAAAGACTGACCAGTTCACTGTTTTGAGTTTTGGTCTGAAGAAGCCCATAAATAAATCAGATATTTATCACAAATATCAAAAGCATTTTTATTTTATCTTATATACCTTTGCCTTATTTATTAAATTGAATTTAAGTGAGAAAAAGGATCGTGATTCATATACATGTGCGTAAAAGAAAGTAAGACACATTGCAACAATACTGAAAACATGCTGTTGGTGTAGCTTAGCGATAGGATGTCTATGTAGCATGCACCAAGCACTCAAGCAAATCATTTACATACTAGAGGAATATGCAAATTCTTATCCAACTGAATGGTTAAATCACTATGCCTATACAATGCTCACCTAAAATTTTACTATATCCCTATAATTTCCATCAAAACCAAGTGAAGAAGAACCATATTCCAAATGACCAGGAATCTTTTAAACATTTCCTCCTTTCCTGCTTGATGAAATTATGGAAGGGGTTTGAAAGAACTATTGTATGACAACACCACACTTGCTAGGAACTGAGGTCCGGAGTTGATCACAAAGGACAAAAGAGAAACCAAAAGAAGTTGGCACACTGTCCAGCACATTTCATTTTCTTACAACTCCCCACCCCGCTGCTCTTTCTGAGTGTGTATTATCTGACAGGAATGTGTGAAGCTGATAGAACAGTTTGATATATTTGCATGAATTTTTGTTCATAGCTGTACATTCCCTTTTTCTTCTTAATAGAAGTATGCAGTTGTTACAGCTTAGGTTTAATTGCCACTTCAAATGCCTTTAAAGGAGTGCAACATGATCTGACATTAAGTGAAAAGTTATTGTGCAGGCAGGCATGAAAATAGATCAACTGGAGGCAAATTTGATATTTGTGTAACAAATTCATCATCAGAGGCATGACTGCAATTTCTTATTTTCTTTCAAAGTAACAACTGGATATTTTATTGGGTCTTAGAAGGAAAGGACACCTTCAAGACACAGTTCAATTTTTATTGTCCAGATTGATGGTAGACTATCACTTACAACAGCATACCTGAAGGAAGGAATCATTGTAAAACCCCAGAAAGTAGAAAAGCATTGCTGCAGAATGAAGGACGACTGTTGTAAAAACATTCATGCAGCCAGGGATGGTGACGAAAGCCTCTAACCTCAGTGCCTGTGAGTCAGAGGCAAGAGGATTGCTACCAGGTCCAGACCAACCCATGCTACATACTGAGGCTCTACCTTAAAAATATTATTTTAGCTGGGCGTGGTGATGCATGCCTGTAGTCCCAGCACTTGGGAGGCAGAGGCAGGCTGCCTCTGTGAGTTCAAGGCCAGTCTGGTCTACATAGTGACTTCCAGGACAGCTGGGGCTACAGGGAGACCCTGTTTCAAAAAGACAAAAAAATTATTTATGTGATGAAATAATGTTATCTGTGGTAATGTAATAATATGTATTAGAATGAATGGTTTGATATTGGTGAAATAAACCCAATCAAAGCATTACATAACTCAAAAATTGCTTTTTCCAATGGTTTCCTGTATCATTATTTCTGAAGGGAAAATTAAGTCCTTTAGAAATGTAATCTTATAAAGATCCACGGTCTTTTGTACACTGAATTTGAAATCTGCTTAATAACATGCATTCTTATATGGTTGAAACCAGACATCAAAAATGAAACAGAGTGTGATGCACACAGAAGGCCACAACTCACCAATGTGTAGAGAATAAGTAACTGCAGAGTGAGGGACCCTGGGTAAGACTTATAGTAAATCCCAGCCACCCAGGGCTCAGGGACCATTGTGGAAGAGGCGTCAGAAAGGTTATAAGAGACAGGGTTCATGATCATAAGTAAACAGAGTCTTAACAGGACTCTGAGAACTTGCTCATATGAACTTACAACAATGCTATCAGTATGCACAACACCCATGCAAACTCAGCCATACAAAAATCCAGCACAGAACCAGGGAAATACACAGCTGGCTCCAACCTTAGCTGAAGAATTATTTGCAGCTGATTAGTGCTGGATGAGGGAGAGTTGATATTCTTTAAGGGAAAGAGAGAGTCTAGATAGGTTGACTAGACTCCAGTGGATAAGCTTGCACTGAGGGACATCTGGGTACACAAATTTGACTTGATAGGGGCTTAACAGAATTCATGAAATCCTGTGGGGGGGGCGGTGATATAGGGGCACAAAATTCAAATAATTCAATAAAATATCTATTGAGAAAGAAAAAGAAAGAACAAAACATCCTATTAAAATCCGTCAGTGTGTGCTGAGACTAGAGAGATAGCTCAGAGGTTGAGTATGAGCTGTTCCTGCAGAGGACCTGGCTTTGGTTCCCAGCACCCACATAGTACCTAACAACCACCCATAACTCCATTTCCAAGGAATTAAATGTTTTCTTCTCTCCTCCATGGGCATTGCACACATGTGGTGCACTTCCATTTATGCAGGCAAAACACTCATACACATAAAATAAAATCAAAATTATAAAGATACCTTGGATTATTTCCTACTTAAATTGATTCCACAAATCTAATTGTCCTAAAAGAAGGTCAGTTTGCTCTTTGTTTATGCTGCTAAGCATGCAGTTGTTCTGTACGGCTCAGTGTCCGACACATCTCTGTTGTAGAGCTGATCCTACTATACATTTGCTGAAGGACTTTCTGTGATTTTTTTCCCCCTAGTAATGGAAGTGATAGAAGCAACCTCGCACTTGATATTGAAAGACATGAAGAAATTCCCCAACTTCTAGTTATAACTTGTCAAGGACTTAGATTATCTAAAGACTTTTTTTTTTCTGACTAAAAGCAAAGGTAAAATAAATGGTGTTTTTTCACATCTTTGGATTTTTAAATTATGAGTATGCAGGGGGCACCTGGTGATCATTTCTGCTAAATTACATACTTTTTCTCAGTCATATGTCACATACAACCTGTGCTCCACTTGAATGAACTCATGATAGTTTTGTAAATACTTAAAAGGTTGTAGAGTGGACTAAGCAATAGAAATGTATTTTGGGAACTTTAAAAAATATAAATAATGAACTTGATGATCAGCTGAGACCTTGAGCAAACAGCTTAAGTTTAAAAGGAAATAAAACATTTACTTGATAAAATTCTACTATACTGCTATCCATTTTCTTAGAGTACTGAGGTACGGTGATTTTGATTTTGCAGACATACAATCAGGATAAAATTTCATTTCTTTGGGATGCATTGAGGTACTCTCAGGAAATTACATAATATTTCCATAGAAAGTGGAGCCAAAGCAAAATAATAGGTTGTAATCACTTGATGGCCTCAATTTCAAAGAAAAGCTTCTTATCTGTTTTTTTCTTAATTTCAAATATTTGCATAAGACATTAATATAGTTATATACAATTTAATTAATTTTAATTGTCATATAGAAAATACTATTTAAGGCTGGACGTGGTGGCACACGCCTTTAATCCCAGCACTTAGGAGGCAGAGGCAGGTTGATCTCTGTGAGTTCAAGGCCAACTTGGTCTACAAAGTGAATTCCAGGCCAGTCAGGGCTACATGGTGAGACCCTGCCTCAAAAACAAATATATATATATATATATATATATATATATATATATATATATATATATACTATTTAAAATGAAGCACATACATACCAGAATGGTTTTGTCACATAAAAACTATAATGAAGCAATATTTTTATCTCAGAGTTACGAGAAAACCTATCTGAACATCATGGTGCTTTGGATATGACAAGACCAAAGACAGAAAGTCCGAAATAGCTACGAGGGTAGGACTCCAAATTGGAGAACAAGCTCATCCAGAGGAAACCAGCTTTACCCACACACAACTACTCAGCTTGCCTGCTTGTTTATTTTAGAGTTCAAACTAGAAAGACATTTCTCTCTGGACTACTCTTTGCCCATCGCTTTAATCTGCAATGTGTCCCTCATTTACTAATTTCTGTGTAAAGTGTTGCATTTATCTTGGCTAAATGCGTATTTATATCTGACTTACCTACTAGGTTTTAGCCATTTGTTAGAGCAAAACTAGGTCCACATTGTTTGCCTTTATCTAAGTACATAATATTTGATAATAGTAAAATTTGAATATATATTTATGAATGTCTAATAAAACTAACACCTGTTATTTCTGTATGTCCTAAAAATCAGAATTATGACCCTTATAATCAAGACATCATGTGTGATATTTCCTTGTTACACCTCCCTGCATCATCAGCACATTGCTTATAAAATGCATGTGCTGTGAAAAGATAACGGTGAGAGTCTTCCGACTTTTTAAAAATCTAGTAAAATGACAGGAAAAAAAGAACACAACAGTCTAGCAAGAATGAGTATCTTATGGGAATTCATGAAAGCTGGAACACAGGGAATGTGGGGTATGTGAAGAAGCACTCCTGGAAGAGATTAGAAGACACTAGAATGCTTATGCAGGAAAAATTGAATGGATTTCCCAGGCTATTTACCAAAGGTTGGGATGTGTAGCCTCACATCCTGTCTTTCGTATTCTTAGTTGCTCAGTGCATTTGGACAAAGTTTAAGGCAGTCAATGCAAAGTATAGTATGGACTAGGTCATGGAAAAGTGCTTGTAAGAGAGAAGCTTAGCCACATACAGAAGACAAGCATTTCATGTACCCAACAATCCCTAACCCGTTGTATGGTCATTGTTGAAGACAAAATTAAACATTCAGTAAATGCCTGAGTTATAGAAAAATTTTAAGAAAGTGAGGTACGAATATTAAAAAGAATGACTTTCTGCCATTGGTAAGGACAGTGAAATCAATAGAAATAGCAAATTCGGAGAAATAGAAAAAGTTTAACCACAAGCTATTGAAAAATTTTAAAATCTATAGACATATGTTCCCTTCATGGAGGCTGAATTCCTAAGTGGATACTCCATGGTCTGTCTAAAATCTCAGAGACTAATTGCACAACAGCTGGCTTGAATATAAGTCGACTCATGGAAAGTACTAGAAATTTCTGTGGGCAGAAATGAGGCCTTCGCTGAAACTCCATAAGGAAACAGATATTGAAACCTCTAGTCACCAATAACAGGGATCTGTCAACAACCAGAAAGAGTTTTAAAGCAAATTCTCCCTCAAAGTCTCCCCAAAACCCTAGGAAAATATTAATACACCTTACAGTTTTTCAACTCATAACATGTACTTGGTGACCCTTCATTTCAGCCTTATGAGATCCTAAGCAGGGAAACTAGTCAGGGTCATCTGAACATTAAACGTACAGGACTGCTGGGATAAAAAGACATTATCGATCCAAGATACGTTGGTGCACTCTTGTAATCCCAGAGCCCAGGTGACAGGCAGGGAGATGGAGAGTTTGAGCAAAGCCTGGGCTATGGAGCAAATTTCAGACTAGGCAAGATTACTTAAGAAGACCTTGCATTAGAAATAAATAAGTAGTGGGCTGCAGAGATGGTTTCGCACTAAGTACACATGCCATTCTTACAGAGGATTGGAGCTTGGTTAGCAGCACCTCTGTTGGACAGTTTGCAACTTCCTGTATATTCAGCTATAGGGGGAGCAACACTCTGCAGGCACCGCATTTGCATGCATGCACACACACACACACACACACACACACACACACATACCACACACACACACACACACTCACACACACGTACATACAAACTCATGGACATAATTACAAAAATAAAATAAATATTCAGAAAAACAAACAAAGCTCACGGCATACAGCACAGTGGTATAGTACTTCCCTAGCACATATAAGACCCCAAGCTTGGTCCTTAGAACCTAAAAACCTCAAGTGTTTTGATTTGCTTATACTTATAGTAATTTATTATGTATTCATAGAAAAAATTATTTCCAAATGCTTTATCATTTGTGTCTTATGAACTCTGTAGAAACTGGTTCTGCATTTCTCCTGAAAGTGAACAAAAACTTAAAAAAAATACTTAATTGCTATTAAGGGAGAGTACCAACTCACTTGCTTTAGAGCAAAGCAAGGCTACAGAATGTGAAAATCTAGTGCAGCGGGGCAGTTCATCCTCGATATTTCCCTATCCACCTGGCTAGGCCATTTGTAACTATTCCTTTTGGCACAACAATTTATTTACTTTACTTCCTCTTCTTACCTCATTACTACTGGGAAGTCCCCGTGTTTTTCCTCATTCTTCTGAAGGTCGTGTCATAAGAATTATGACTACAAATGAGTTCACATAGGAGCCTGGGGGAAAAAGGAACAACTATTTTGTTGATATTGAATATAAAGTATTTTAGTATCTTGGAGCTAAAACCACCAGGGTTATCATGAAGTCCTGTCTTGGTTCTTTCTCTTTAGCTTGTTTATATCTTATTTCTCCTCAACGAATATAGAATGTGACCTTCAGTTCATTTGGTGACCATTCTAAACATATTTCTTTAAAAATTTTTTACTTCTATTTCATGTGAATAACCAAATATTTATTACCTATAATTCCTCAAAAAGCACAATCTATGGTCTTAAAATTATGAAACTTTTTACTTAATTAATTTAATGAGACAGGGTCTTGCTGTGTCACACAAGCTAGCCTCGACTGCTTCTTTAGCCTGGGCAGGCCTTGAAATCACACCCATCCTTCCCTAGCCTCCCAAGTGTTGGGAGTACAGTGGTGTGCCACCACACTGAGCTTTTCAAAACTTTAAAATCATATTTAATTCTACTTTATTCTATTCCCAAATAGCCATGATATCCTTTGTTGCTTTCCCTGAATTATTTTGTACAGTTCTCTCTTAAGAAGGCCCAGATCCTTGACACCTGGAAATCCAAAGCAGGGTAAGCTCTGCTGTCCTCTCTCAATGTGATCATCATGAACACCTTCATGAACTGTCACTCTGAAGCCTCTTTAATCACGGTTCTTCTTTGGTTATGAGACTAGTCAGAATTCATGTTGTTAAATAATAATATTCACATCAATGAGTCTGTAATTCAGAAGCTTTTATAATCCTGTCTCTACTGCTTTCCCAAGTTTATCTAATAGTTCTTTTCTGAGCAATCTATTCCAAACTGAAATGCATTAAACAATGTCCACTGAGTTCCTTGCACATTGATCTGTATGATAGCATGGTTTATATACGAGAGGACTCTGCCTCCTCACAAACTTTCTTCTTCCTTCCAAGATGCATTTTTATCACCCACATGATATGATAAAACCTTTCTAAAGTATTCTAGATAAGAATAATTTTTATTCTGCTGTTAAGTTTCGATGTTTTTTGATTAATTATTAACAGACATTTGGGCCTGTTGTCTCAAACTTTTATGTTTGGTTTCAGATTACATGATTATTCCACAAGGAATTTTATAACACTTTTTATGAAGTGTAATAAAAATAATTAGCTGCAGATGAAGGGTAGTAGGAAATACATTCTGTACATTAAATTGGCTATTCTTTGTGAAGACTGGAAAGTTCTCTTGATGATAACTGACAGTTTTAGTTTTGTATTTGTTGAGAAGTCCATGCCAAGCCTCCCTTTAGCTTTGCATATTCTCTGTCTGTCTCTCTTTCTTTCTCTTTCTGCCTCTCTCCATGTTGATCTGTTGGACTCTATGTTGATAGTTATCTGATGCAAGAAGATTCTCTGGTGAGAGGTGAGAGGTGCACTCGTCTATGTCTATAACAATAAGTCATTAGAAGCCATTTTAAGACCACACCATTTTAGCAGAATAATAGCAGTAGGTTTACTCTTATAGCCTGTGACCTGTTTGGGTCCCATGCACACAGACAAGCTCAATTCTTCAGCCTAGTTTCTTAGAGCCTTCTTCACAGGCTTTCCCCACCTCCAACTTGCCTTTGCACACCTGAAACCAGTTTTCTATCCTGGCTGTCCTCCACCCCAACTTGCCATGAAGAATTCCCTAGACCAGGCTTCTCTTCCCTGTTCTTACCCACAGTGCCTTGAATCCCCTACAGCCTGAGCAACTCCAGTCTTCTGGACCCACATCCTGTTCTTCTAGCCTTGGGCACAGGCCTTTTTGGCTCTTAGCACCCCATATCTCCAGAGTACCCTCTTAACCCCTGAGGCAGTGAGCTTTCCAAATTGTACCTTGCCCCATCCCTGTACATTGGATGCACCTAAAGGTCCTCCCTCTGTTGCAGGGTTAGACTTCCCTTCCCTTTAGTAGGGGCCTAGACTTTTGAAAACTGCTTGACATATCCTGAATCCAACGTCCACCTAGCAAGCTTCTGCAACGGTGCTGTGCTTGCTGATTGCAGGGGCACAGACCTTAGGAGGAAGCCTGAGAGCATCGGATTCTCACTTGACTTGGGCCTCTGTGGGAAATCCTGAATAGCTGGACGAGAACCATCTTGCCTCTCAATATAAAAATCAAAAGCGGGAACCTGAAGCCTAGACGAACCAACTTTTCATACCCAATAAGAGAACAACAAATGGACATGAAGTAAACAAACAGAAACAGAACTAAACTCAACCAAGGAAGGCCTGAATCTCACACCACAATCATAAACAACAAAAGAAATACACATGACAAAATCACAATGAAAAAATAATATGAAAATTCCAAGTACGAAAAGTCCTAGAGAGGAGTTTTACACGAGAACCCCCAACGATAACTCAGGTGTTTTACACGAGAACCCCCTAGCAATAACTCAGGGCACAAAATTTAAAAGAACAATCATAAACATTATCAACGAATTCACTGAATTTGAAGAACACACAAAGAGAAAAATCAAAGAACTAAAAGAAGAGAGGGATAAACTTCTGACTGAATTTACAAAAGAGATAGAAATATTGAAGAATACTCAGGCTGAAATGAAGAAGGAAGTGAAATACTCAATAAGCCAATTGGAAATGACAGAAGAAAGCCTCACCAAGAGAATGAATGAAATGGAAAACAGAGTATCAAGACTAAATGATAAAGTTGACAAATCAGAACATTCAAGCAAAGATTACAAAAAATTTTAGAAAACACAGGAATGGAATATGCAGGAATTGGATGACACCATAAAAAGATCAAATTTATACATTATAGGCATAGAGGGAGGAGAAAAATCACAGGATAATGGTATGGACCAGATAGATCTTCAACAGGGCTGTAGAAGAAAATTTCCCCAAATTAAGGAAAGATACCCCATATAAATACAAGAAGCACATACACCACCAAATAGACAGGACCAGAAAAGAAACTCCCGATGGCATATCATAGTAAAAAGAAAAAAAAAAGTACATAACAAGGAGACAATACTGAAAGCTACAAAAGAAAAACAAGTCACATATAAAAGAAAACCCATCAGAATTACAGCTGACTTTTTAGGGCAAACTGCAAAAGACAGAAGAGCCTGGACCAAAGTACTCCCAGTTCTAAATGACCACAGATGCCAACCCAGATTACTTTACCGAGCAAAAAATGTCTATTATAGTTGAAAGGGAAAATAAATTCTTCCATGACATAAATAGGCTGAAACAATTCATGTCCAAAAAACCAGCCCTTCACAGAGTTCTGGAAGCAATACAAAGAGCCGAGGAAAGGAACGACTATGCCCAGGGACAACAGAAAGTAAATGAAGGTATAACTGTGGAAACACAAAATTAGACAAAGAGTGCAAACAGTGATCAAAATGATAACAACCAATACACATCTTTCAATAATAACTAAATATCAATTGACTGAACTCCCCAGTCAAAAGACTCAGCTTACTTGGATGGATTTTACAAAGGACAGAAAGGAGACTCCAGAGAGAAGGAAAAATGTTACAAGTGTGGGGGAAAGGGACATTTCAAGAAGGAATGCCTCATCTTAAAAAGAGAATAAGAAATAATATATTAAAAAATGTCTTCTGTTATCAAAAAAAATACATTTTTTGTTGTCTGTAAGAAACCTATCTCACCTTCAAGGACAAGCAATACCTTAAGATGAAAGGATGGAAAAAAATTCCAAGCAAATGGCATTAAGAAACAAGTAGGAGTTGCAATCCTAATACCTTTGACAAAATCCAATATGCATTTATGTTGACCATCGTAGAGGAAATTGGATTAAAGGGAATATACCTCAACATAATTTAAAGCTATATTCAATAAACTCACCGCCAACATCATTGCAAATGGAGATAAACTGGAAGCATTCCCATTAAAATCAAGAATCAGACAAGGCTGTCCACTATCTCTACTCCTTTTTACTATAGGGCTTGAAACTCCTGCTAGAGCAAGAGTACTAACTGAAAAAAGAGAGGTCTAATTATCCTTTTTGGTAGATGATATGATATTATATTAAGTGATACAAAAAATTCAGCCAGAAACTCCTAGAAATGATTAACACATGCACAAAAGACCACAGATAGCCAAAGCAACCTTGAACACAAAGAGCAATTCTTGGGAATTATGATACTAGACTTCAAACTATGTTACAGAGCTATAGTCTTAAACATAGCCTGGTACTGGCACACAAATAGACGTGTAGATCAATGGAACATAATTGAAGACCTAAACATGAGTAAACACAATTTTTAGCCACTTGATATTTGACAAAGGTGCCATGGGCATTCACCAGAGGAAAGAGCATGTTCAGGAAATGGTGCTGGCAAAACTGGATCTCCACCTGTAGAAGAATGAAATAAGACCCTTATCTTTCACCTTGCACAAAAGTCAACTCCAAATGAATCAAAGACCTGAATTTGAAACCTGCAACTCTGAAACTGTTAGAAGAAAACTTTGGCACTAACCTACAAGACAAAGGTGTAGGAAAGGACTTCAGTTGCTCAGGATTTAAGGTCAAGAATCAACAAGTGGGACCTCATTAAACTAAGAAGCTTCTATGTAGCAAAAGAAACAATCAAGAAAGTGAAGAGAAAACCCACAGAGTGGGAGAAATTCTTTACCAGTGACACATGTGACAGAGGTTTAACATCCAAAATATATAAGGAACTCAAAAACCAAAGAATCAAGAAAGGAAGTAACACAATTAAAAGATGGGTTAATGGGCTGGAGGGATAGTGCAGCCGTTAAAGCCTGAGGCTAATAACCAAAAAGTAAAAGATGGGCTAAGGAGCTGAAGAGAGTTCTAAGAAGAAATAAAGGTGGCTAAGAAACATCTTAAAAGGTGTTCAACGTCATTAGTAATTAGGGAAATGCAAATTAAAACCACTTTAAGATTTCTTCTTATCCCAGTCAGAATGGCTAAGATCAAGAGAATAAATGATACCAAATGCTGGAGAGGATGTGGGTAAAAGGGAATGCTCATCCACTGCTCATGGGACTGGAAACTCATGAAACACTTATGGAAAGCAGTGTGGAGAACTCTTTAAAAAAAGTAAATGGCACCTAATATTCGACCCAGTCATACCACTCCTTGGCATATACCCAAAGGACTCATCCTATTGCAGAGATACTTGGACACCCATGGTTTTTGCTTCCCTTTACACAATAGCTAAGAGATGGAAGCAACCTAAATTTCCCTCAACTGATATATGGATAGTGAAAACTTGATACATTTACACAATGGAGTTCTAGTCAGCGGTAAAGAAAGATGAAGTCATGGGATTTGCAGGGAAATGGATTGAATTAGACACTATTATAGTAAGTGAAGTATCACAGTCTCAGTAAAACAAACGACGCATGTTCTCCCTCATATGTGAATTCTAGCACCAAATCCTTACATAAAATTTCCTAGTCAGCACTCATCAAAGATGCTTCTTTTGATCCACTTGGAGACTATTATCAAATACCACAACTTGTCACACACAGTATATGAATTTCCCAGGCCTAAGTGACAGATCTTACACTGAAACCTCTACTTCTAAGATGTACAGAACATAGAGCAGGGAGGGGTAAAGAAGAAGACACTAATGAATCTCCCAGTTCTCATCAATGAAGTTCTGTCATGCAACACAGAGCCGAGAACACAAAAGATCACAAATGCCCAAAGCATAGAGATTAAGAGTCTGCAGAATTCTGGTGCTTGGACAGGACTCCTGTATTAAACTTCACTCACCCAGGGCTCAGGGAGCATCAGGGAAGAGGGAGCAGAAGCACTGTAAGAGCCATGCAGGAGGCACATGTGGGAATAGAGTCCTACAAGTTCCTGGGAATGTGCTCATATGATTCTACAGCAATGGTGTCAGCATACACAAGACCCATGCAAATTCAAACAGACAAAAAGGCAGCATAGAACTGGGGAAGTGAAGAGTAGGACCCAATCTTAGCTAAAGAAATATTGGCAACTGATTACTGCTGGGTGAGGAGGAGCTGATCTTCCTGAAATGAGACACTCTAGATAGGCTGAGTAGACCTCAGTAGATGAACTTGTATTGAAGATGTCTCTCGGGGCACTAACTTGGCACAATAGACCTTAAGACAAATGACACAAAGTACAAATTCCAGTGGGGGGCTATGGGAGGGTGCCAGTGGGGATGGGGATATAAAGATGATTCAGATTGATTGAGATGTTCTATATGAAATACTCAAAAACTCAATAAAAACAAATTGCAAAAATAAGATATATTGTATAATATAGACAAAAAAATCAATAAAAAATTCTTTGGAAAAAACAAGCACACAAAAAAACTGAGGTGTCCATAGTGCATGGGAATTGGTGCCTCAATTCTATTTCACTGATAAATGTGTCTGCTTTAATGCCAATGTTGTGTTTTTGTGTTTTATTACAATAACTCTATAGTATTATCTGAAATCAGGGGTGATGACTCCTATAGATATCCTTTTTTATTTATTTTTCTAATTTTTACAAATCCTTATTGAGAATTTCATACACGCATATAAGATATTTTGATCAAATCCGTGCCCACTCTCTCCCCTCTGACATTCCTCCCTCTGAAGAGGTAACTCTAAAATCCTTTAAGGATTAGATAAGAGCTCCCAAATACTTTTTGACATTTTTGGCCTTTGGAATGGAGTATGTTGCTAACAGGCCCAAGGACATTTTGACTTTTTTTCTATCCTGTTTTTTTCATGTTTCCATGTAAATTTGGGATCATTTTTTTCAATTTCTGAGAAAATTATGCTGAAATTTTGATGTAAATTGTGTTGAATCTGTAGATTGCTTATGGTAGGAAGACTATATTTATATTAATTCTAGTGGCCTATGAGCATAGGAGGTAATTTTATCATGCATGTTATTTACTCCAAATAATTTCATGACTGTAAGGCTGTTGTGAATGAGATCGTTTCCCTCATTTTTTTCTCAGTATGTTTGTTGTTGGTATACATGAAGAATTCTGATTTTTGCCTGTTAATTTTACATCCTGGTATTTTCTGAATGTGCTGATCAGCCTAAGAGTTTTCTGGAGAACTCTTTAGGGTTTGTTATATATAGAACCATATCATTTGTGAATTAGGATATGTTGACTTCATCTTTTCCAATTTGTATCCCTTTATCGCCTTCATTTGCTGTTCTAACTAAAATACAAGCAGTAAAAGGACCAGGATGGGGAGGGCACATCCTTGTCTTGTTCCTGATTTTAAGGGATATGAATTGAGTTCCTCTCTGTTTAGTATGATGTTGTCTGTGGGTTTGTAGTATATTGCCTTGATTATGTTGAGATAATTCTCATATAACCCTAGGTGCTCCATGGCTTTTATAATGAAGCGATGTTGTATTTTCTTAAAGGCCTTTCCTGCGCTTAATGAGATAGTTATGTGGTATCTGTCCTTGAATCTTTTTATGTGGTGGATTACATTTAGGGATGTACATCTTTGAATAATACCTGCATCTGTCTGATGAAGCCAAATTGTTTAGGTGGATAATTTTTCACTCTGCACTTGAATTCAGTTTGCAAGCAGTTTTTTTTATTTGAGAGAGATTTTTATTGAGCTCTTGTATTGGTTGTTCACATATTTGATGAATACACGAAAAACATCATTTCAGGTAGAAAAGTTGATCCATACATGGTATGTTTGCCATTACAGTTATTTAAATCATCCAGCATATTCAGTGAGTAATGGACAGTAAAGGGCAAGGCACTGAGTGATCAAATGCTAGAGGCACACAGTTGCTATGGAGATGACAGCGATTATAATGACTACAAGGTCAGCTGGTTGATTTTGATGTTTCCCAAAAGAGTATACATAGTAAGTGAAAATCAAAGCCTGTTAAGGCCAATTCAGATCATGCATGGGAAGTGGAAAGCTTCCCTGTTTTTTTCCACAGAAGCTTCCTTCTGCAGGAGAAAGAACTCTGGGTGTAAGGACAAGGCTCAGAAGCTGATGTAAGGACTGTGGAATTGGCTGCTCCAAGAAAATGCTAAAACCATTCATCATTTTTATATGAAAGCACTAGCAACTTTAAGATGTGCATTGACTATAGGTAGGCAGACATAATAGAGGGTTGAAAATATAACTACAAATTCCCTTGAACTTTCCTTCCTGCCAGGATCAAGTTCTCAGTTTCTCCATGGTACTAGTTACCGCTTTGTCATAAAAATAGACCTCACACACTAATGTGTCATGTCATGTGTCATGTCATAGAAATGGAGACCTGAATAGTGTTATAATGTTTTAGGCAGGGACACTGTATGCACTAAAAGCACAAATGGATATTTGTATCATCTATCATCTATCTATCTATCTGTCTGTCTGTCTGTCTATCTATCATCTATCTATCTATCTATCATCTATCTATCTATCATCTA
>NW_008333886.1:2747410-2757639 GCF_000622305.1 Nannospalax galili | reverse complement strand
ATTCATATATCTATCTATCTATCTATCTATCTATCTATCTATCTATCTATCTATCTATCTATATCTATAGATCTATCTATCTATCTATCTGCCTGTTTACCATCTATCTATTTATTTATCTATCATCTATCTATACTTTCCCTGACTCAACCTACTTGATAAATAAGCCTATTCAGTTTAGATCATGACTACTTTTATGATGGACATATAATGGATAAAGTGGGATTTATAGAAATGAAACCATCAAAGGTAAGTTTTATCTTTTTCCTTTCTTTTCATTCTATTAAATTAGTAGTAGTGACTAAATAGTTGTCTTTTAGATGCGAGTAAATTTATACTTCTATTCATTTCATGATTTAGTCTACAAATAGCATTTTGTACTGGGATAAATATCACTATGTAAAAGAAAAGGAGTAGTTATTAAAACAGAGACCACAGATCTGGGAACTTCCTCTTAAAACTGTACCTATAATTTCCAGATTCTGCTAATTGTTCCAAAGCCTTAAGTGTTCAGCATCCCAGCTCAGTATATAAACAGATCATAGCTGTTGTTAATCCTGAGATGTTTCTCAAAACCTCACTGATTTTCCTTAATGTTCCTGGTTACTGAGTAGATTTTCTTTAAAATATATTTCAAGCATAACCTCTGTGATCTTACAGTCTGTTTCCTACAGAGAACCTGAAGTATAAAAGCTGGGCCAAAAAATAGCAAATCTTAGATATTTTACTTCTATTTTAACATTTAAAATATTAAAAATTCAAAGAAAATAGATGCTGTATTGGAAAATGCTTCCAATACCCACATGATGGCTAACAACCATCCGAACACCAGTTCCATGGGGATGTGACACCCTCTTCTCTTCTGTGAGGGCATTGCATGACATGGGTGCACTTACATACATGTAGGCAATACACTCATAAATATACAATATGAATAAAAGTAAAAGAAATATCAATGGATCTCCCTTGCTTTTGTCATTTTGTAGATGTAAACAAAGGACCTTTAGAGACAGTTTGCTAGAAAAAAAATTGCAAACTACCTTTAAACATTTCTGGAAATGGTTGGGCATTCTTTGAGAGAGAGAGAGAGAGAGAGAGAGAGAGAGAGAGAGATTGAGAGAGAGAAGTCTCCTTGTAGCCTGAATTTACCTAAAACTCACTCTGTAGCCCTGGTTGGCCTCACAGAGTAGCCTGGCCCTGCCTCCTGAGTGCCACCATGCCCAGCTAAAAATAATGTTACATCAATGATAAATGCATTATGGGATTTGCAAAATGAACACAAAGATCTCAGATTGGGGGCTGGAGAGATGGCTCAGTGGTTAAGAACACTGGTTGTTCTTGCAGAAGACCTGGGTTCGAATACCAGCACCCACATGGCAGCTAACAACTGTTCATATCTCCAGTCCCAGGGTATGTGACAGCTTCTTCTGACCTCCTTAGGTATTGCACGACATAGTATACTTACCTACATGCAGACGATACATGAATACACATAAAATAAAAATAATAAAACATTTTTATAAACACCTCAGATTAATTATTTAACTGAATTAAACTTCTTGGTTATTCTCTATGATGTGACTGCTGATAAACAAGCACAACTAGTGAATATATCTAATTTTGTCTTAACTGTAAAAGAAAAGATGGAAAACCTCTGGAGAAATGGCTCAGCGGTTAAGAGCCCTGACTTCTCTTGTAGAAGACCCAGATTTGATTCCCAGCACCCATATGGTGGCTAAAAACCATCCATCTGTAACTCTAGCTTCAGAGGATCCAATGCCTTCTTCTGACTTCCAGGAGCACTGTGAGGCTCGGGTGCACTTACACATAGGCAAGCAATACACTGATGCACATAAAAAATAAATACAAAAGAAATTTACAGTATTCATTTGTGGTAGTTCTATACATTTGTACTCTTAGACACCCCCTTGTTTTTTTAACATTTTATTTATTATTTTTAATTTTATATGTATGAATATATTGCCTGCATGTGTGTATGTGCACCCATGTCCTGCAATTCCTGCAGAAGTCAGAAGACAGTGTTGGATCTCCTGGAACTAGAGTTACGAATGGATTGTTATTAGCACCATGTGCATGCTGGGAATCAAACCTGTGTCCTCTGCACGACTATCCAGTAGTCTTAACAGCTGAGTCATCTCTCCAGCCCTTACTTTATTTTTTACTGGTTAGCTCTATGTTTTTATCTTTACTAATGTTAACTAGAACTTTTTAATTTGGATCCCAGGTCTGTGACACTTAGGAAAAATAATTTTGAATAATAAAAATATTACCTCCACTGAGCAAAATATTTATTTGCTTTTCATGTAGGGTATCTTATGCATGTTTTGTATGTGTATATTTACCTAAACTAAAACATCTTTTCTTAAAATATTTTATTTATTATTTTTATTTTATGTGTATGATTATATTGCCTGCATGTATGTGAATGCACCTGTGTCGTGCAATGCAATGGAGGTCAGACGAGGGCTTTGGAATCCCCTGGAACTGGAGTTAAGGACAGTTCATAGCCACCATGTGGGTGCTGGGAATTGAACCTGGGTCCTCTGCAAGAGAAGTCAGTGCTCTTAACCGCTGAGCCATCTCTCCAGCCCCAAACTAAAACATCTTAATTGATAAGCACAAATTGCATGCTTTCTAAATATTCAAGGCAAGAAATGATTACATTTCTTTTATAATAAACAGGAGGATGAATAATCATTACTCTGTTCTCTTTCTTTTAAATAGTTTGGAACTTGAGTAGTTACATAGTATGTAAAGATGCAATGCACAGGCCTATGATTTCAATACTCAGCATGTGGACACAAGAAGATGAGAAATCCAAGGTCATCTTTAGCTATATAGTGACTGAATTCCATGCTACATTTTTGCACCTAAAGTTCATGGAACATAGTAGAACAGGAGGTAGAGACCATACTTATGCATCTCTCAACTCTTACTAGCAATGCTTTCTCATGTAACGGAGTGTGAAGAAGGCCACAATTGGCCAAAGTGTAGAGAATAAGAGACTATGGAGAGTGTATCCCTGGATAGAACACCTATATTAAACCTTACTGACCCATGGCTGAGGAGCCATTGTGGAAGAGGGGGCAGAAATTTTGTAAGAGCCAGGGCTGGTGCTTGATCATAAGGAAATAGTCTTCTAGGACTCTGGGATCTGGCTCATATGAACTTACAGTAATGGTGACTGCATGTAGAAGACCCATGCAAATCAGTCAGACAAAAACTTGCATAGAATTGGGAAAATGGGCAGCAGGCCCCATCCATAGCTGAAGAACTATTGGCAGCTGATTACTGCTCAGTGAGGGAGAGCTGATTTTCTTTAAGCAAGAGACTCTAAATAGGCTGACAAGACTCCAGTGGATGAACTTGCACTGACGGACATCTGGGTACACTAACTTGCTTAACCTTTATGACAGAATGCAAGAAATCCAGTACGAGGTATGGGGGGAATGCATATGGGGGGAATGTAGATGTTAAGATGTTCTATATGAAGTGCACAAAAATAAATTAAAATATACATTGAAGCAATTTTTTAAAATTTAAAATGAAATGAAGTTGGGAAGGGTATGTATTGGTGGTATATGAGGGAAGTTAAAGGAGGGATATCAGGGTAGATATGATTGTATTTCATTGTATACATGGATAAAATTTCCAAAGAATGAAAGATAAAATCTGCATGGGAGTAGGGTTTGCAAACCTAAGACAAAGGTGTATTAAAATGTGTTTTACCAAGGCTGGTGAGACGGCTCAGTGGTTAAGAGCAGTTGCTGCTCCTGTAGAGGACCTAGGTTCAGTTTCCAACACCCACAAGGCAGCTAACAACCATCTGTTACTCCAGTTCCAAGGAATCCGATGCCCTCTTCTAATCTCTGAGGGCATTCCATGACACAGGTACACACGCACATACAGGCAATACACTCATGCACATAAAATAAAAACAGTAAATATAATATCAAGAAAAAGCATGGGCATGGAGTGCGACAGGAAGGGAACAAGGCAGGAAAGGGTAACAGCAAATACTAATCGCAAAGTATTGTTTCACCTCTGTTTGATATTTTTTTGTCATCCCCTGCTTCCAGTATTCCATTCTCCATGGACCAGTACAGTAAGCTTAGACTTTTTAATGAGGAGATTTACCCAGAGCTTTTTCTAAAGATTTAATTTTATTTATGCATGTATGTTGGGGTTCATGCATGTGAGAATACAAGTGCTTGAGGTATCCAGAAGAGACAGGTCATCTCAAGCTTGAGTTACAGGAGTTTGTGAGCATCCTGAAGTGGGTCCTGGGATTTAAACCCAGGTCCTTGGCGAATGCAGTACATGCTCTTAACCACGGATCCATCTGTCCAGATGCTGACCCTGCATTTTATGTTTCACAGGTGTTTATAATTTTTACCTTTCTGAACTCTTATGCTTCTCAGAGCCCAACACTTTCTTTGGATATTTACCCCAGTCAAGCTTTGCCTCCAATGTCCTCTACCTACTCCATTCCATAGTAAGTTCCAAACTCAACACATACTTTCTCTGCAGCTAACCGTTATCTCATGCATCATACACTCATTTACATATGAGCTTTTATTCATTGTGTCATTACATGAACAGGCAGTGATCAGGATGACTAGGTTGTTTTCTCATTTGGTCAATTACTTTATACCGAGTGGTTCACAGTGTCTAGCCCATGTGTGGGTACAATATAGAGTTGTTGATTGAAAGAAGAGCTGTGCATATTTCCATATGTACCAACCCTGGAATTAAACCAAAGGACAAAATCTTTATCAAGGTATTGACTACAAAGAGTTTCAAATAGTGGCTGGCTCATAGAAAGCAGGGAACAAATGATTAATCTTATTGTTATTAGCACAGCACTGACTAGCTGGCCTGTAACAGTAAATCAATGGAATTTAATACTGTCTTTTCTTTCTCAGTTTCCTTGATTTATGTCTTATGTTGAATTTCTACACTTGCTCACCCTGAAGAGAATTGTGGAAATATTCTCGTTAAAGAAAAACAAAGAACAAAAACAAAGAAATGGCTAAATTTAGAACACATTAATAAAAATGTGTGCTGTTTGAATTATATGTACAATTAAATCTGCAGCCATATGACACGAGGGAGAGGAAGAATTATATGATGTCCTGGTATTTAAAATTTTTAACATTTGAGCTGCAGAAATGGAAGTATTTATTTAAAATAAATCCCATTAAGTCATGGTTCATTCATGTTGGAATCTGTAACAAGGGAGGTATTTGAGCATGTACAGATAACAATTTTTAAAAAGACAAAAAAGAAAATAATTAAAAGTACATCAGTAAGTGCAAAAGTGAGCCACAAGGGGAAAGCTATAATATAATGGATACAAAGTGAGGGTGATGTAGTAATTCCAATAATTCCCAAGGGAATAAGTAACCAAATTAAAGAATGCCTTTCTGAATTTATCAAAACAGAATTAAAATATAGTGTACCTAAGATAAGAACATATTCAATCTAAAAGGAAACACAGGAGATGGTGTTATAGATATATGTGAAAATTTAAAAAGCAAAACTAAAGAGAGTTGCTGCAGATATGCTATTAGAAATTAATTCAGACAAGAATGATTACAACTAAAGGGATACATTTCAAGGGCTGGAGAGATGGCTCAGCTGTTAAGAACACTGGTTGTTCTTGCAGAAGACCAGGGTTTGAATCCCAGCACCCACATGGCAGCTAACAACTGTCCTTCCAGGGAATCATACAGTATCTTCTGTCCTCCATGGGTATTGCATGACGCAGGTGCACTTACCTACATGCAGGCAATACATGTGTACACATAAAATAAAAATAATAAATAAAATTTAAAAAGAGATACATTTCAATATGAAATGAGGTCACTATTTTCAGGATGAGTTGTTCCAAATTTGTATACATACATGTATAAAACATAGGTACATATTATGTAAAATAAAAACTCATACAGTTTAAAAGAAATAAACACTAGGAGAACTGTTCACATAGTTGTCTTAGTAAGAAAGCAGCCAATAGATGATTTTTTAAAATCAGACCCAATTATAGTACAGGTGCAATAGCAGCTACCTCAGTTCTTATCTAAATTGACTGGTAAATGACACAGAGGGTGCAAGGCCACACCTCTGGCCTGTCTGTGAGAACATTCTGAGATCAGATCAGACTCATCAGTGATTTCTTATATTACTGGATTCAAAATGTGAATGTACAATTGGGAAATGATGGAACTCAGAGAATTTGGGGTCTGATTTAATCACTGCCTTGTGCCTAGTCCTTGCCCTGGACACGTCCTGTTATTGCTCAGATCTGCCATGATAGGAGCTGCTGGGCCCCATCTGCCTTACAGGCTACAGAGGACTATAGCCTCTAAAACTGGACATTAACCTGAGTCTTTTTCATATCTGGGCTCAGTGGTGCTGATGTCACCAACAATGCCTACAAACACTTCTTCATCTGTCTGCAATGCTTGCCTGTTTACCAAAATTGATTATAGGCAGACCAAAAAAATTATCATTCAGAGTTCTGATGCAGACCCAGATTGTACTGACAATCACATCTTTTAAACTGAAATTCACTGAAAAAAAATATACATCAAAAACAGAAAGCCAAATTGTTTAACATGTCAAAGTATAAATATGTGTATGTACTGAAAATTTACATAATGCATGAAGTGTGTATACCATGTATGTACATATAATAACATGCACATTAGCATACACAGATGCACATATACTACAGTGCATCTATTTGCTAGCATACAAAGCTAGCATGTTTGTAGCCTGGTCTACACAGTTCCAGGGTAGACAGAGTGACACGGTGAAATCCTGTCTCCCCCAAATCATGCTTTCTATATGAGTATATATTCATTTGTTTACAGTTTATAATAGAGCTTTGCACTTATGTTTATGAGAGCTCTAATTTTATTTCTAAATCATTATTTTTTTTCAAAGTTATCCTCATAAAATAACATATGAAGTGGCTCCTGCTTTTCCATTTCTAAAATAACTTTTTTATAAATATCGGTACAATTTCCTTATTTGTTATGGGTCTGTTTAGGTTGTTGATCTCCTCTTGGTTTAACTTTGGTAGTGGCCATGCTTTTAGAAATTCATCCATTTCTTTTAGGTTTCCAAATTTAATGGAGTATAGATTTTTAAAGTATTCCCTAACAGTGTTTTGGATTTTTTTGGTGTTTGTTGTGACGTTTCTCCTTCTGTCTTTGATTTCATTGATTTGGATTTGTTCTTTCTTTTTTTTTAGTCAACAGGGCTAAGGGTCTGTCTATCTTGTTTAACCTTTCAAAGAACCAGCTCTTAGATTTGCTGATTTTTTTGTATTGTTTGTTTTTATTTCATTAATTTCTGACCTGAGTTTTGGTATTTCTTCTTGTCTACTAGGTTTGGGGTTGGTTTATTCTTGTCTTTCCAGAGTCTTAAGTTGTACTGTTAAGTTGTTCACATGTGCTCTTTCAGATTTTTTAATGTAGGCACTTAGAGCTACAATCTTACCTCTGAGAACTATTTTTAAGGTGTCACAGAGGTTTTGTTGTGTTGTATTGTCATTTTCATTTAATTCTAGAAATGCTTTTATTTATTTCTTAATTTCTTGTTTGACCACTCATCATTCAGGAGTGTGTTGTTAAATATCTATGAGTTGGTGTAGTTATTAGAGCTTCTTTTGTTGTTGCTCACCAGATATATTATGAAACTGCCCTCTAAATTTATATCCCTCTACCTTCAGATTAGTGAGGTTCTCAGACCTTAGCAGCGAAGCTTTGCTGTGCAGTGGATGTTGATTAATGACGAAACTCACAGGTGGTCAAACGTCTTGGAGTGCTCAGTCCCAGATAAGACATCTACATCACAGTCCTCCGCAAGGCTTAAGGACTATTGAGGAGAAGATGGCAGAAAGATTTCAAGAGCCAGAGCTCTGGGGGACTAGAGCAAGCAGGGTCTTCTGGACACATAAGTCCACTGCAGCCATGACTTTAGCAGCTGTGGCTGCCTGCACAAGATCAAGCCACTCAACTTTCTAACTTGGGGTTAGAACATTGAGGAGCTATGTGTAGTTGAAAGCTTCAGAGGGAGGGAGTCGTATATTTCTTTAAGGGTGTGGGCATCTGGTAAATGGGCCACATCCCAGTGGAAGACCTCATACCGAGAAGTCTATAGGCAGCCCAAATTGAGTTCATGGTTTATTAAATAATTTTTAAAAAGGACAAGAATTTGTAAAGGGGGGAGGAGTTAGGGGGAGGAAATGGATGATAGATATGTGGATATTTTCAAAATACATTACATGACATTCTCAAAGAATAAGTAAAATGTTTCAGAAACACAAATACATTTACTGGACAACATCACAAATGTATACAGTAAATTTTGATTACTCTCCCTACCCACATACTCTTATATGCCTGTGAGCCACTCACAGGCCATAACAGTACCTTTCCCAAATTCATGACTTTTGATTTGTTTTATGTTTTACATTAAAAAAAAATCAATTATTCCAGGGCATGGTGGCACACGCCTTTAATCCCAGCACTCAGGAGGCAGAGGCAGGCGGGTCTCTGTGAGTTCAAAGGCCTGTCTGGTCTACATAGTGAGTTCCAGGACAGCTGGGGCTACAGGGAGACCCGGTCTCAAAAAGGACAAACAAAAAAATCAATTATTATTATATTTTGTGTACAACTGTGTGTGTGTGTGTGTTTGTGTGTGTGTGCAGGCATGTTATATCCCACTTATGGAGGCCAGAAGGGCAACTTTTAGGAATTCATTTTCTCCCTCTGTGGGCTCTGAGGATTGCACATAGGTTGTCAGGCTTATAGAATAACCACTTTTACCAGCTGAACCATCTTTGCAACTCCATTTTATTTGCATATATCACATTAAAGAAAAATTTGAGGTTGAAAAACAATTAAATATAATTAAATATATGGCAAAGTATTGAAGAAAATTATGATTTTTCTCAAAGAGATTTTATCTTATCAAATATAATGACAGTTACATATTATGTGTTTTAAAAATAATAGTTTATTGATCTTTTGAGAATTTTATACAGTGTATTTTGATCATGTTCAGACTCCTCTCCCATATACACTTAGTGCAATCCCCACTTCTCTAGCCCCCTTTCCTTCATGACCTCCAGTATTTCTTAAAGGCCTCCTGAGTCTAATTTGTGTTTCCAAAATGTTCTTTGGTGTGGGCACATCCTCTGGCGTAGGTCAACCTACCCAGCATCACACCCTTAAAGAAAATGGACTCTCCCTTTCCCAGCAGGTATGGACTGCTAATAGTTTCTCCCTTAGGGTGGAAGCTTCCTGTTTACAGCCCTCTGGGGCACCCTCTGTGTTTGGTGTCTGTTTGACTTGAGCTTGCAGAAGTCTTGTGCATGTTGTCATAGCATTGTGAATTCCTATATGCAAATAACATGTTTTGTCCAGAAAGCACCGTTTCCTTGTACTCACCCACCATCTCTGGCTCTTACATCTTTCAGCCCTCTCTTCTGCACTATCCCTGGGCCATGGAAGGAGACAGTGTAGTATATGTTCTTATTTAGGGCTTGCACCCTGCAGTCTCTTATTCTCTGCATGTTGCTCAGTTGTGTGTCTCTCTGTTACTTACCATCTGCTGCAAGAAGGGACTTCTCTGGTGGGAGCTGAAGGGTGCACTAATCTATGGGAATAACAATAAGTCATTAATGATCAGTTTAATATTACGTCCATTTAGCATAATAACAGTAGATTCTCCACTATGGTCTGTGACCTTTCTAGTCACAGGTTCTAAGGAAACATAATATTAAAGTTATCAATGACTTTCTTAATCTAATTACTATGGCTGAAAAGAGTAATAAAAATTGTATGTTGGGGCTGGAGAGAGATGGCTCAGTGGTTAAGATCACTGAATGTTCTTGCAGAAGACCTGGGTTTGAATCCCAGCACCCACATGGCAGCTAACAACTGTCCTTAACTCGAGTTCCAGGGATTCAGACAGTCTCTTCTTTTCTCTGCGGGCATTGCACGACATGGGTGCACTTACATACATGCAGGCAATACACATATACACATAAAAATATAAAAGTAATAAAAAAATTGCAGGTAAGTTTTAAGGCAATCTCTCCTTTGAGATTGGACAAAAGCAAATTAGACCTATGTATTTTTATGACTGTTATTTAATGTTGCACAACACATTTTGTCTGAAGAAATAAAAGC
>NW_008333886.1:2725562-2747358 GCF_000622305.1 Nannospalax galili | reverse complement strand
TATATATATGCACACTAAGACTTTTTCAGATAACTACTTGAGTACTGGTTACAAGAGTAAGACAAACCAAAAATAATACAAAATTATATCTACATTATCACAATATTAATGAACATGAGCTTTATTTGTTCTGTTTTATTTTGAGGCAGTCTCCCTATATCCACAACTGATCTGGAACTCGCCTTGAGATTCAGGTTGGCCTCGACCTCCTAGAGAATCATCTGTCTCTGCCTCCTGAGTGCTGAGATTAAAGGTATATGCTACCAGGTCTGGCTTTGCAAGAACATTCCTATTGTTTCATTGTTTTGTTTTGTTTTGTTTGGCTTATTTTGTTGTAATGCTGAGATTCAAACCCAGGGGCTTTGTTGTCCTTACTCAACAAACATTTTAGCACTGAGCTATAACTTTAGCCTACAACCTGAAAAATTTCTTAGGTAAAATTTAAAAGACCCAAGTCAATGGAGAATGTGTCACAATGATTTTTTAAAAGATCACATTTCACAAGAGAGTCAATAAACATCAGAGGGGGATCTCAATACCATTAATAATGGAGGAACTTCAAAATTAAATGTAATGAGACATATTTCCATTTAATCATATGGAATTTTAAATCGTAATATCCATAATTGTTAAAAATTATCTTATGCTTTGAGTGGAAATATAAATTTATCTAACTATTTTGGAAAGTTATTTCTGTATTCTCTAAATATACATATGCATTGTGATTTGACAGTGTACTCCTCAGTGATAATACATATATTCTCAACAGAAGCTTTATATGTGAATATTCCATTCAGTACTCTTGATCCCAAGCTGGAAACAATCCTCATGGCAATGACCTACTACAATAAAAAGTGGTCACTTACTTTCATTTAATAAACTATTCTATAACATTGAAAAGAATTCAGCTAATGTGTGGCAACATGGACTGATCTCAATATGAAACAGTAAACAAAACATGCAAACATAACACAATTAGTATGATGTAAAAGTATTAGCCAAAACATGATGATAGAAATCAGGGTTGTGCTTTTGTGGGAGACAGTGTCTCACCAGGAGAGAGCTGAGGATGTCTGATAATGTTCTGCTTCTTGTATGTCTTCCTTTTTTATTACACGTGTTTGTTCTGAAGTTATATTTTTACATATATGTGTCTCAATGAAATTTTTACTTGAAATAACGTTATAACCAGTCCCTTTTCTAACAGTCAGTTTCATACCCTTTCATAAGCAAAGAATAATGTCCAAAAGTGTCATCAAATCCATATTATGTTATTGTGTCCTTGTTTAACTTCTGCTTCAAACGTTATTCAAAATCCTCAGGGCTGCCTATACAGTTGTCCTTTGAGAACTTACAAGGAACTTACTATCAACATGGTGCTTCTCTTAAATCATACACAGCTATAACTATAATCTTTATTTGAATCCAATTGCACAGAAGGAAATTTTGTTGAAGTTAATAATTCTTGACATATTTTATTATTATTATTTTTTTTGGTCTTTTTGAGACAGGGTCTCCCTGTAGCCCCAGGTGTCCTGGAACTCACTATGTAGACCAGGCTGGCCTCGAACTCACAAAGATCTGCCTGCCTCTGCCTCCCAAGTGCTGGGGTTAAAGGTGTGCGCCAGCACACCCGGCTTGAAAAATAATATTTGCACACTTAAATTTCTTAACACCAATGCATTTTAGGCTCTGAGATGAGACAAACTGCTGGAGTACTATACGATTTGTACAACTGGTATTTTTAAGTTTTACTTTTGACTTTTAAAATTGAGTCCTATAGGACCAAATGTTATAAACCAGAAAGCTTAAAAACTAAATAAATTTTATTTCTCACAGTTCTGAAGCCTAAAGAGTCTTAGATAAGACGCCAGTATACCTGATATGTGGTAAGGGCTTATTTCAGATTCAGAGATGGATGGCTCCCTTGCCAGTGGGTTCTCACCTGGTGGGCAGATCGTCAGGACTGTCCTGGGTGTTTTCTAGTGGGATATAATTCATGAAGATTCTCTCATCAATTTCCTCTAACTTCTTAGAATGCAGTCAGAGTAGATGTCTACCTGCCCTCATAGTGTCATTACACCGAAGCCTAGGATGTGAGTCTTGAGCACTAAAATCATTCAGTCCACAACACTCTGCTAACTCACAATAATTAGAAAGACTTCTCATAGGTATTTTGACATTCAACTCAGTAGTACATTTTCCCTCCTTAAAGAAAAGGAAAGTAGAGCTCCCTCCAGAGGGAGTATTATGGGCTGTGCTTCTTAGACATGGCCTAGTTATTTGCCCTCAGATCTGAGAATGAGTTCTTTCCTTTCTGAGATGTGGTTAATGGAAACTTTCGTGAATAAGTGAGTGACATTTCTGATTTCCCTCACAACACGTCCCTTCCCCTGACTCTCACCTCTGTGGTGTAAAAGTGAACTCAGACTCGGCGTTCTATCTGATGAAGCATGCATCCACAGACGTAGGAAAAGAATATGAAATCTAACTATGAATTTCAATGATTCCTTTGTCTTTCCCATAGGAAAGGAAGGAAATTAGAGAAAATTAGGTCTTATTGGGCTAATGAGGCACACTGGAAAAGACTTCGTTTGCTTTCACTTTTTTATTGAAGCAAGCATTGTGGGGATTGCTGCTCATTTACATATTCTTTTCTCTAAGCTATAAATCAGAAAAATGTAAAAGTTCAACTGAATCTCCCACACATTAATGAAAATAGGCAGATGGATCTTGCATGCACTGGACACTGATTATTTATGCAGCTTATTAAATCCTCATAAGAATTTCATTAAATAGATGTTACGGGAATTTTTATTGCTAATAATCAGACCCCTGAAGCTCATTCATGGCAGAGACAGAGGTCAAAGTCCATATTTGCCCCATCCTACCTGCACTGCTACTTAAGGAAGGGAGAAGTAGACGGTTGTACAATGGCCATTTGATTCCATTACTTGAGGGAAATTTACCTGTTTGTAGCTTTTACTATGATGTGCATAGAACTCTAATTTAGGGTACTCATAGTTTAATTTGGGTCAAACCTTGTTTGATTGATGGTTTCCCTACTGAAAAGTGATGGAATAGTGTCAGTGTATATTGTAAAAATGCAATCAGAATGGATATTGATCATATTGCTAGATGTCTGTGGGAGCAGTTGACCAGAAAGAATTTAATGTTCTGAGATGCAGTTTGGTAATTAAGCATACTATGGGCAAACCGACTACTTTCCACAATCCAGTCCACTAGGGAGATACAGTGTTCACAGTGGTCAGGATTATGGATTTTTGATGAAAGACAACCTATCGATTGCTGTGATTCATGACCTCTAGTACACTATAGAGTATAATTATTTTATAATGAAAAAAAGTCCGGCAAGATAATACTCAGACACCATTAACTGCATATGAGACTCGGAATGAAAGTATGAAGAAAAAAAATCAGTGTACATTTTTGAATCAACAAAAAAGCATGTTCTGTAACTATGCTACAGGGGGTAATGAGCACTCCTTATTGTGGCAGCCCCTTCAGAGAAGCAATTCGGGGATCCTGACTCTGGTACAGATCTGGCCATTGTTAATGTGTGGCTTACACAGTCTCTGTTCATCACATGGCAGAAAGGGAATAAGCTGGAGCATTATATGTGGAATGTTGCAAGAGCCATGAATGAAGCTAGTCATTTTTTTATATTTGATGATTAGAACTCAGTCACAAGGCCTCAGTGAACAGGGGAGTTTAAAACTGTATGGCCAGAAAGAAAAGGAACCAGGGGGTGGTGAAGCCTCAAGCAAGCCTTGCAGGCTGCTGAATGAGAGTTACCGCATTCATCATTAAAGCTTCGTTTCGTTCAAGTACACATGTAAAACTTTCTTCTACTCCAATTGTCATCCAAAGTGAACTAGCACAGGAAGACATCAGGATCAACAGAATTTTATGGGAAGATTAGCATCAATGGTCTAATTTCTTTGGGTCACTGATGTTCATTTATTGCTGCACTATATGTTAGTTTAATACGACCGGTGTACCTATTTCTTTCATCTTATTTATTATGGAAATCAATGACTACCTCATCCTAGAACAGTAGAGATAGATGTGGCACAGAATCACAGTACTGAGGGCCATGCCTGGCATATACTAACTGACCAATAAAAACAATGAAATTTGTTTTTGTTTTATTCAATCTTTGTCATTTGATTGGAAAATCTTTACATGTAATGATGCAAATGCATAATTAGTTAACTATCATTAGATTATATTTTAAGTCAGATTTCATAATCTATTAAATTTTCTATAAAAACTCCCATAGAATTTCTCTGAGAAAGATTTAGGTTGCTTAGTGGACCTAGGAGTATATTTCAGGGTTAAAACACTGACTTAGCATGCTCAGAGCCCTTAGTTCCCTCCCTAGTACTGAAAGAAAACAAGGAAAGATGTTTCTTGGAATCATACGCAGGTTCCCTTTGCATATATTAAGATGATCTACTAATATTTATACATACCAGGAAGAACCTCTCTTCCAAGACCTATGAAAAGTAAAATATTGTGTGACTTAGAAAAGTCTCAAATTAGTTAAGTGCAATTTTAAACTATTTGATAGAAACTGTTAGCCTCAGGCTTTTCTAAAATATTAAGAACCCCAGAGAGTTCTGTGAATTTGCTGGAGAAAGATGTCACATGATCTTAAATATTATATCCCTGTCTCTCTCCTAAAGAACCTCACCTCTGTTACGAGACTTCCATAACCATTACTGTTTGGAGCTAGAAACAAGTACCTACTTCTAGCTATGAAAGAAACATGTGCTTGAAAGTCAACCCTTGGATTGCTAAAAATTACTTCTGGGAGGTGAGCACAGCTTCCAGCCCCTCCCCCCATCGTCCTTATGACAAAGAAAGGCAGAATTTCTCCAAACCACAGTTTAGAGAACAAAAGAATTTGTTTGGCTTCCTGCAGATCAGTGGATGAGGGGGTTACTTACAAAGTGTGGGAAAACATGAACTTTCTTCTACATTTTGACCAAGACCTATGGCCTCCTGGTGGTGGCACAAGATGGCAAAGGCCACCCCCGCTCCAGACCTCTCCTGTCCCTCTCCTTAGTCCGTTTCCCGTGTAGCACTCAGGCAAGCTGACTGGACTGAAGGCATGACTGACTCTCTCCGCCCCTCTCCACCACGCAGTGTCCATAGTCAGGTTTGTTTTGGAAATCAAAGCAAGTGGGTGAAGCTAAGGTGTAGAAGGAGGCGGCTATCCACAGCTAGCCAGTCTAGATTGCAGGCCACTGACAAGTTTGCACGACATCTTGTTTTGCGGGAAAAAGGTTCTGTGTATTGAAAGCAACCTTCTCACCATGTAAAACGCTAAAATAAGGCATCTCCAGTTACTGATTGAAATATACCTCCATTCTTAAAAGAAAGGAAATTAATCCCAACATGTTTGACATTATTATGGACAAAATAGAATGTCTTTGTGTTAAAATAGGATAAAATAACAATTTAGGGTCAAGCCTAATTTCATCTGCCAAATCTCTATATACAGAGAGCAAAATTGTAGAATAAATTTCAGGGAACTGGAAATGGCTCAGCATTAACAGCATTTTTGGCTTTTGCTTTGAATTCAAGTTCAGCTCCCAGTATCCACATCTAGTAGCTCATAGCTGCCTCTGACTCTAGCTCCAGGGGGATCCAATGACTCTGGCCTTTGCAGGGACCTTCACACATGGGCACATATCTACACACATACATACAATGAAAAACATCAAATTCCCCAAACTAGGCAACAGATATTGTCTAAATGTAAAAACGTTCAAAATGACTTCAGCTAGTCACTGTGTAGCCACACGCATTTTCAGGTGACTGCTTACAAATACTATAATGTTGTCTTTGAACCTTTCGCTGCTCTTTACCCCAATTTTACTCCTCCCTTATCCTCTCTGCTGCCAGGACCATGCAGAGTGGTCGTATTAGCATATGTGGAAGTCAGTGTAAACTGGGGCCAGGATGGTTTGATTCTTGGATGCAGCTTTTATTTTTGTTTATAATATATAGTTAGTGCATTTTGTGTTTTTAAATGAAATAACAAAGTTCAGAAATTTAATGGACAAGTTAAATACCTTTGCCTTTTCAAAAATTTCAGGATTTTATTAGAACAAGTTTAGTTACTAGTAAAATATTACCTTTTAAAAAATAAACATGGTTTTGTGTTGTGGCAAAATAGCTATTTTTATATTGATTTTTATAATTTTTTCTTTTTTGCTTATAATATTTTCTTTGAAAGCAAATTATCTCATGGTTACTAAAAGCTGTCTATAGCCTACAGATGAAGTAATCACAGGTTTTTAGAAGCACTATGTTTTCCATACATACAAATATAAAATATAGTGTTATGAAAAATAATGCATTCCATGTGTACTATGTTTTTGTCATTGTATTCTTAACAATTATTCAGTTTTGATAATTTCATACAGGAGTATTGTCTTTTCATTATTTCCAACCCCCCAGTCCTTCACCTATACCTTGTCCCGACAGTACCCTCTCTACCTTTGTCCTTTTCATTCACTATTATTATTACATGTACATACATACAGTTATAAATATGCATGTCTATGTGTCTATAAAATTCAGTGAGTCCATTTATTGGTGTGCATGTGCACATGTATTTAGAGCTGCTTGCTTGTGATTAGATAACCTCTCAGGGAGCTAGCTCCTTGAGAAAACAGATTCTTCCTCCCTCAGCATCCATGATTGCCTGTAGCTGTTCATCTTGAAGTGGGGCCCCGTGACATTCCCCTCATCCACCTTGGCATTCCAACAGGTTTTGCCATTATTAAGAGCTCATAAGATTACCATAGTGTGATTTAATGAGTGTAGCTTCCCTAGCATGTCTAGATGCACTAACCAGCAGGAGGTGCTTGTCCTGCTCTTACTTTCCTTCAGGCTCCTTTTTTGTGCTGTTTCCTGAGGCTTGTGGATAGAAGTTGCATTGTGGATGTGTCACTTAGGGCTGGGCACTACACAATTACTTATTTTCTGCATTTGATCAACTGTGGGACTTTATATTAATCTCCATCTGTTGCCACCTAGGGTGTATAAGGAACTCAAGAAGGTAATAGCTGGAAACAAGAGTCATAAAGGGGGAAATGGGGAAAATGGAGGGTACTTTAATTTGGGAGGGGAAAGATTATAGCGTGGTAGAGGGCAGAAAGGGATAAATAAGGCTTTTATGGTATGGAGTGTCAAAGGGAAAAGTAGTATTTGATAAGCCTACTGGAAAATTCAAGTATAATTGAAATGTGAGTGATATGTGTAGATGACTGGCTGTATAAGAAAGTTCACAGTGCTGGTATAGGAACCCTCTTTTTGAGTTGTTGGTCAGAGTAGTCCAAAAGACTCCAAAAATAATACAGACTATTGCCTTAATTACCTTAATTACTTCCCAGAACTTGAAGGTAAATGTCTCTATTGATGAAAACACAGCATACTCTGAACACAAGACACGGAACATTGGAGCTGGAACTGGTTTGGAAGCCTCCTCCTCAAAGACTAGCTTTCACAGCACCAGAAGATACTATGAAAACTGCCAAGGGAGAAAACCAATCAATGATCCTACCCAGTTGTGAATTCTACACAACACAACAATGAATGGCCCAGCAAACTACCTTTGTTGATGTAGTAGTGGCACATCTATCTTGGTAGTGATCAATAGCTGTCTAATTGCACATAAGGTATGCTCCATGGGAAAGAACTCACATGTAAACATAGCCAAGTACACACGGTTATAGGAATCATAGACCCTACAGCAAAACCTACTACTGTTACTTTCCTAGACCATGTGATTTCTTACAGTATTCCAGACATGTACTTATATTTATACATGAGTGTACTTCACTTCTCATTAACAGTCTTATCCTTGAAGCTTGTCATCTCATACAAGTGGGCAATACTTGGTAAATGCAGACATAGAATTATGAAATACAGCTTCTGAATTAAAACTAGCTATTTTTAATGCTTATGAAAAAATATACAGTATATTTGTATAAAGTATCATATTTGAAATCATCACTAAAATAGTGATTAAAATCACATTGTCATATCTGAAATCATCACTAAAATAGTGATTAAAATCACATTGTCATATATGAAATTATCACTAAAATAGTGATTAAAATCACATTGTATTAATTTCATGGATTATTCTTTATTTACATCTTACAAGGGTGGTCTATAACCTGCTGTAGACTCATGCTTTCCTGTTTGGACATTTAATAGTCTATCAGTGTAAGTCAAATAATAGCAAAATAGCACTATTTTGGTAACTAAATATATAAGTACAAAATTTCAAATGTAGACAAACTATGAACGATTTAAATTCATTTTCACTCTTTTACTTACAGTTCTCATTACTTTTCCTTAACATTCCAACATTTTTCCATATGGCAAAAAATTATTAAATATCAAAAATAAAAATGTTTCTTGAAGTCCATAAAATTTTCTAGTGAGAAAATATACACTTAAAAGATGGAATATCTTCTAAGCCATGTTAATTTACAACATCTGATATCAACATCAATATTGTAAAAAGTAACTACTTGGTTTGTTTCACTGAACATCTCTTATCTCGAGAATGGTGACCTTAGAAACAATTGCAAGTTTATTTTTTCTACTTGCCAACCACATTATATTTTCTAAGTTGAATTTCATTTTGTGTTCTCCTTTGAATCAGTGAAGGTCTCTTTTTATCCCTTCTGTACTAATTGGTGTTAAAACACTTGACATCTTATTGTGATTTAAGTTTCAGTAGCTTGCATCTCTTCCTCACTGAGCTATTTCTCGAGATGTTAAAGATTTTAATCTAACATCAATGCCCCGTCATGCCTGCATAACTTCTCAACTAAGTAGGAACATATTTTCTTGAAAGAAGCAAAATGTAGCTTCGGTCTAAATCATGTGAAGAATTAAGCCACGTATCTTCCATGATCTCAAAGTCCAGAAGGTCTTCCTTTCAAACTGCAATGCATATATTATTCATACATATATGAAAAAGTTCTTTCATTTGATATACATTAAAGTCAGAATACCCATAAAATCAAAGGGCACTTAATCATCTTAAGCATGTAGACATTTAAATATGAACCTAAGCTCACTAAATAGAACTTTGTTTCTCTTTCTCACATACAAATTAGGATATAGACAATTTTAAAACTAATTTTCAATTTATATACTTAAATTATGGAATATATCTCGGAGTGCTTTTATTCTAAAGGGATAGGCTTCAGTTAACTTCACCTCGCTGAAAAATATAATATTGCTTTAAAAGAAGTTTTATGATTCCCTGTGTTCAAATTCATTTAGAAATGAATACAGTTCAATGAGATTTTCAGGCTATTCATCAGTTGTGAAAACCAGACCCTACACAAATTCTTTAGCCATATCCCACGTGCTTCAAAACTTCAATGTTAGTTAGTAGTCATTTTACTTAGTTCTTATTTTCTTATTGTGAGTACAATTTTGATATTGGTTGGGGTATCTGTTTATAATGGGGTAACTGGAAGTTTTAAAGGAAAAAATGAGGTAGAAAAATGTGAACTTTTCAAATATGATACCATAGGAAGCTTGTTTTTATGAATAAAATATTCGCTGGTTTCTCTATGAAACTCACTGTCCCCCACCAGTCCATTGTCATGATCAGATATGGGCTTAAACTAGTCTCTGGGACTCAAGCACTGTACTCAATTGAACAGCTAACCCCCTTCTTCCAAGTGGCATGTCTACTGAGAATCCTAGAGTGTGGCATCTTATCCATAAATAGTATCATTCAGATGTAATTAAGTAAATATGAGCTCCTAAGGAATTAAGATGTGATCTCAATCTAGTGACTGGTTTTCTCAACAAACAAAAGAAAACAAAAACAAAAACAAAATACAAAACCAAAACAGGTAAATAGGAACATAGAGCCCAAGAGAAAAGAGGGCCAAACATCATCATCATACCATACTTTGGTGAACTGTTTCTATAAATCAAGGGATTAAAGAGATTGCTCTTGCAATCACCTGAGTTAGAAGAAAAAATTATTATATAGAACTTGCAAAGGGACCTAGAAAAACTTTGATTTCATGCTTCTAGTTTATAAAACTGTATATGGTAAGTTTCTCCGATTTTAAGCAAATAATTTTATGGTACTTTATACTGCAGTTCCAGGAGACAACACATAATTTAATACTTTGAAATGATCTGTTGATATTCTCTAAGTTCCCCTGTGGAATCTAGACCCACGCAGGTCCAACAGGGTTTTTAGTATTTTCAAAGACCTTTGAGCTCCAGGTCCTTTGTCCCATGTAGAAGCTCCAAGATTCAAATCTGAAGCATCATTCTTTTCCAGGGAGGTAAAGGAGCCATTAAATTTCATCTCATTCTGAGTGTGGCTCTACATGGGGTCTACAGCCCTAAAGTTTTCAGAAGGAAAGATCTCTTTTACCCTATGAACCTCCTATCACCTGTATCAAAACCAGTCTCCTAACACTCTCCATCAATCCTCCTTTGAAAGTCTTGAAGCCCTTGCTCTGTGACACTGATGTCCCGTTGAGTCCTTTCTTATTCCCAGTTGATGCAGTGACTCTGCTTCCAGTAACAGTCAGACACTGTGCTTGAAGAAGGAAGCACAGTCTTATACCAGCACGTCCACTCTTTCTGCTGCTGACATGAGCTCTTTGTTGATCTGTTACCAGTAACAGTCAGACACTGTGCTTGAAGAAGGAAGCACAGTCTTATACCACCAGCACGTCCACTCTTTCTGCTGCTGACATGAGCTCTTTGTTTATCTGTTACAGGACTATGGTTTTAGAAGGTTGGGTTGTAGGTGATATGCAAATATATCATGGTTACGAATGTGATAATTATGTTGTTATGAGTTCAAGGACGATACTGTTGGAGATATTTGTATTACTCTTGCTAACATTCACTATTGGTGAGTAAAATAGAGTAATAAACTTAAAGACAACTATATGAAGCCAGTAACCATGAAGAGCAGGAAGAATGGACAGTGTCATGTGTAATGTAAGAATAATTTAATACAAAGTATTTGTCGATGTTAGAGGCAAGTATATTGGTATTTTTTTCAACATTAGGTGCTTGCTAAACACTAAAGGAGTGTATGAAATACTATTAATGAATTTTCTTAGCGAGAAGATATCAAAGTAACCAGGGGTGGTGTATAATAAAGGGGGAGAATGAGTATGAGAGTGAGAATGGGAGCCCAGTATCCATTGTGGATAGGATCAAAGATTTGTGAGAATTTCATCTGGCCCTAAGACATCCTCGAGGAGAAAAGAGGGCTGCAAGAGTCACTGCAGCTCCTACAAAAAGAGGAGTTGAGAGTTGACTGTGGACTTTCCGATTTCTGGGTACAGTGTTTGAAAGTCTACTATCAATCCACATCTACTCAACTCAAGGCAACTCTAGTGAAAAACAAACAGCACTGCTTAGTGTTTTGAAAAATTTTCAAAGGAGGCAGTGGAATTTAACTTATGGTGAGATCTACATATCACCACTGAGATTTGAAAATCATTCCAGAGAGAACTCCCTATTTCACTCACCTGCGCTCCCTCTGTCTGTTATTATCTGAAATGTAAAGTTATCTTGCTGTATAGGTGAGAAATGAGCCAAGGACTCTCCGCAGACACATCAAACTCCATCTTGGTGAGGAAGATAAGTTATGGTCGTTGAGTTCCTTAGTTAAGGACTGACACTAAAATTTTAAAATGTGATCCTTAGAAAGTTGTTTACTTAGTCTTCCGAGAGAGGTCAGCAATAATGAAGGACTGCAAGATGTTCCAAAGGCAGATGACTGTGAAATTATTTAAAGGATGTTTATAAAAGAAATAATTTGTTTGATTTTATTCTATGAGTTTTGTTAATTAAAGATAACCATGAAAATGTGTTGCAACAATATGACATCACTGATAAAATTACACATTACATTAAAAGAAATATGCTGGACACAGAAAGGCAAAAGCAAAGTTACCACACTTCATGTGGAATCCAAAATTTTGGAAGTAAAAGGGAATAAATAGAACTGTGGAGATAAGAGATGAGGGAAGGTTGGAAGATTTGGGTCAAAGGATAGAAAATTGCAGTTAGATATGGAAATAAATTCTAAACATCTATTGTAAAACTTAGAAACTACATAAAAAACATTATTTTTACAGTCACTAGGGAATAAATTTTGAATGTTTTTGCAAAAATGATGAGTATGGAGTGACTCGTATGCTAATTTTCCCAGTGTAGTTATTCACAACATACTTTTATTTCGGAACTTCAGACAGATACATGAATAATTTTAATTTGAAAATTAAAAAATGATTACAATTTGTTTCTAATAACACAGACCATTGTATGGTGGTGTAAATTTCGGTACGTATCGCTAAAAGGAAGAATGTTTTTTTCTTTAAAGTTTTTGAGTTTCTTTTTTATTCTGTCTAGTGGATATGCCATAGTCAGTACTTCCTGATTTGTCTGTGAAGAATTCTATCAACCTTGACCTGACTTCTTTTCATCCCTCAGGCTGCAAGCTTCTAGACTTGAGTAAATCCTGCTGCCTGTGGTCTCTTTGTCCTTGCAAAATACTTCTGAGACGGCTGGAGAGAGCAGCACACACCGGAGCCCAGTGGTGACAGTATACATCCATGGCCAGCTGTCTGCTCTGTGTTCTCACAGTGATTTCAGCTGAATCGTGTCTTACTAGGCAATGTACTCTCTCATCTCCTACAAGAAGTATTTCATCTTCTGTACTGATTTCTCTGTGCTGACAATCCCTTGCTATATAAATCATGTCACACCTGACTTCACAAAGAACATCCACCAAGAATTAGAAATCAAGTCCAATACTGGAATTCAACAAACTAGCAATTCTATTAGTGTCTACACACATCTATTCTTTTCATTAAAATGAAGTTCCTTCTCTCCTGTGAGATCCGTCTTTGCCTGTGCATTTATGAGGACAACCATCTCTTGAATCTCCAGGACAGCTTACTCCCAGCTAACGTTCTTCAAAAATATCAAACCTCTCTAACCTATGAACTTTTTCTATTTCCAGATAAAGCTATTCAAATCTTTTTGTCTAATATAATAAACAACATGGGAAACAAAAAGTAACCTCTTTCAAATGACAACACAATGATACGAACAACAGGAGAATAGAACAGAAAACAAAGTTGCACAGAATCAGATACTGCTATCAGGACTGTGGAATACATCGATTTCTAGAAGGAGGAGTGTTTAGAAATATTTACATGGCCAGATTTACAAAAGTGGGCATCATTGCTCCCCTAAGCCTAAAGCAGGAATTACCCTGAAGATACATTTGTACATACACATAAATGGTAAATGCATGAGTTTTCTTTTTTTCAGTAGATCCGGTTATAGAAAATTGCAGTCAAATCAGTTCAGCATCCTCCAGCTCACTATGGGATGATGACAGAGTCCTCATGGCTGCTCTTTGATAGAGTCATCTTCTGTCATTCTCCAATCACCGCTGGACCATGCACGTTAGCTTCCTGGGTGTTCTTCAAGTGTGCCAAGCATGTTTTGAAATCGTCCTGTAGACTTTAACCGGAATATCATCTACAAGTTTTTGCACTTCCCGCACAAAGTATAAATTCCATTCTCCCTCCTGCTCCCTGCTCCAGGCTCACACAGTGGCTTCCCAGCTGTTCTTCAAATTTATCAGGATGTTCAGGAATAGCTTCCTAGCATGTTCCCATGCTGTCTGTGTTTCTTGCTTAGTATATAAGTTCCATGACAGATTAGTTTTGTGCTGTGTGTGTGTATGTGTGTGCGTATGTGTGTGTGTGTGTGTGTGTGTGTGTTTGTGTACTTGTATGTGTTGTGGTTATGCTGGGGACTGAAACCAGGTTCTCAAAAATGCTAGGTGAATGGTCTACTGTCTGAAACTGAAATGAACACTTATTTTTCATATTCTCTTTCAATATAGATTCCAGATTCTTCCAGACTATTTTGTCCTTGTTACTAAGAAATGACCACTCCTGGGATTCTTTGATCACTTAGCAGCTTCTGAAACTCATCAGCTCTTCCAGCTCACAAATTGATGGCCGTAGTATCTTAACATGTGCTTACACTTCTAGAATTATTTCACACGTTTTTGATTCTTGGAGTAATTCCTTTTGTTAGAAGTCACATATCAAATATTTGCTTCTGAGTGAGGGTTCATTGCATACTCTTGTGAAATTAAATCGTCTTTAAACTGCCCATCATAGAAGATCAAAAGAAGAATTTTTGTTGGAGCTTATAATTTTTAAAAAGTTTGTCCGTTTAAAGATTTAATTTTTAACATTTTATCTAAAGAATTTATTCTATTACTAGGGTGTAAATTTCCATTTTTATTTATAGCTGGGTTAATACAACGTGCAACCATGGTTCTTTTCTTCTAAGCATCATGTGTATGCTGCGCCGATCTTCTCTGTGCCCTGAGAATAGGGCCTGTAGAATTCATTGACAGTCTGTGTAATTAAGTATATTCACACTGATTTGATATATAGATATATGTATATGCACTATGATATTTCTATACAGTTGTGTATATTCTCAAAATACTGCATCAACAGACTATTGTATTTCTTTTCCATGCAGGAAAAGGCCTTGTATTTTGAGCTACTATGGACAAAACTCTCAAACGTTCTTTGAAAATTTTTGCAATAATCTTTAGATTTTCTGTTAGATAAGCTAACACAGAAAAGATGCAGCTCAGGTTTTAGCTGCTGAATCACAAATAACAGAGGTGGAGTTGTCATTGAAACATCTCACTCCATCATAGATAAACTCTTTGCTTTAAATCCTTAGTATGTAAAAAGTGGAAATTTAGTCATTGAAAGATATGATATTACAAAAAAAACCAGTTAAGTTGTATCTCTTCTTAAGATAAGAAAGGACAATAGCCTAACAGCACCATAAATAATAAATATCTGTTTGATGTTCTCTCACCAACAGATCTGTGTTTTTTGTTATTTCTGCTTTGTTTACCTTTGATACAATACTATGTTTATCCATTTACCCTGTAACAAATTCCAGAAAAGTATAAGGTCTTTTATTTTTCCTTTTGGGTCAGCTATTCAAGTTCTTGAAGCTTATAATATATATTCTTGGCTGCCAAAATGAAGTCTATTTATGACTCTGTCTCTGAAGAATTCACCCCAACTTCTTGTAATCCATGAAGGTCTCCTATATAGCATTATGGGGCTCTTAGCTGAAGAATATCAACAAAATCTGAAAGGGGAATGCATGCTTGCTTTATGTCTTAGACTTCTGATAGGTCCCGCCAGACTTATTTTATAGTCTCTCTTCATAGGACTGTATAACACTGTATAACACTTTATCTTCACCGCTACTTACAATTTTCACGTGAAAATTCTCCTTAAAAGTTTTACTAACCTAAAGATTTAAGAAAGGGAATAAAATAGACTAATAAAAACTGGCCTTCTGGCCAATGTCCTTCTCTCTGTAATAAGCTTTGACAAAGGAAATTTCATGATATCAGAATAGAGTAAAAATGGTCAACTTTTGACAAGGAAATGCATCTAACTAGGCCAAGGATGTAGCTCAGTGGAAGCAACGTGCTTAGTATCGGATGTGGGGTTCAATATCCAGCACAGAAATGCATTAAGAATACGAATGAGTGCAGATTGATAGTAGCCGTGGTGTGATAACATTATTAATGGACCCTCTCAGCATAGATACACATGGTCATGTCTAGTATCTTGCTACATTTTTGGTCTCAGTCTCAACATCTATAAGAAAAATGCATATTAAAATCCGTGTTTGTTTGACATTAGAACAGTAAAATACATGAGGCTGATGGCCTAGGTTACACTCCAGGCTTTGCTCCACAGAAGAGTTTTGACTTTGCAGGAACTTTCTGAGTGCAGACTTTAAGCAAATCTTTTTTATAATTTAATTTTTAAAAGTTTTTGAGAATTGTATCCATGAGTACTGTACTTAAATGATTCCTACTCCTCCCTCATCTCCCCCAGCAGCCCTCCAAAACACCCTCTCAAGTTCAGGGCTTCTTCCATAATTATTGTTAACACCACACCCCCCCACACACACACCACATACACACACCACACACGCCACACACCACACACACACCACACACACACCACACACATACACCAACACACACACACACACATACACACACACACACACACCACACACCACACACATACAAAGAGAGAGAGAAACAGAAACACATATATTGAATTAGTTAAATTAATAATGTAACCAATAGCGACTTAAAAGCCTACTAAGTTTAAATATATTATTGCAATTAATTTCAGTTAAGTAGAATTATATATATCTTCATTAGAGTTTAGTAAAAAGTCAAATAGAATAATTGGGTGTATGTGTTTGTACATGTGTCTCTGTGTGTACATGTGTTGCATGCATGTTTGTATGTAATAAATATATTTTTTGCTTGGATCACTAACTTTTTGTTCTCTTAGTTAAAGGAGCTATGAATCATAAATACTGCGAAATAGTAGTGTAGTTTAAGGCAAATCATTCTGAGACTAAAAGACTGAAAAAATGAAATTAAAACAAATGATGCTAGTAAGTTTTCAGTAGCTTAGACCCATAGTTCATCTTAAATTTCTTAAATAGATATGAAAAATTAAATACACAAAGGAAATAAATCTTTGATATAACTAATAAAATTTATTAGCTAAGATTTACCATTAAAGTAAAAATAATGATTCTTTAATTTTACATTATTTCAAATTTCATACAGTACTGCATTGTATCACTCCATCCCTCATCACCTTTCCACTCTCATTTCCTGTCTATATATCTATTTAATTTATTTCCTTATCTAATTCATATAAATGTCTACTTAACTGATATAGTAGTGTTAGTATGTACATGTGTTTAAGAGTGACCACTTGGGATTTGATAAACTGTCAGGGAGTTTGTCCCAGGAGAAAAATGATTTTCCTTCTCAGTACTTACTGGCTGCCTGTAGCTCTTCATCTAGAGGTAGACCCTTGGGAAATTTCCCTTCTTTGCATTGGCATGTCAACTGCTACTGCCAGTGGATGTCTTGTTCAGGCAAGCATATTGATGTGATTTCCTGGGTGCAGGGTCCTTGCTATGTCTAAAATACACTATCTTGCTGGAGGGAATCTGATCCTCTGGCTCTGCCTTGATGTTCTCTGAGCTTTAGGTGCACAGGTTGGGTTTCTGTTGTATCAGTTGGAACTGGGCATCCCATAGTTGCTTATTCTCTGCATTTTGACTAGCTGTGGATCTCTGTAATAGTCTCCAACTATTGTTAAAAGAATGTTTTTTGATGTGTGCTAAAAGTTACACTTCTCTGTCGATATAAGGATAAGTATTTAGAATAAAGTTAGAGCATTACTTTCTGTGATAAAGAAGCAGGCAAAAACAATGAAGAGATTGAGATAAAAGGAAAAATTTAAAAAAAACTAAATCACAGATCACTAAGTCTTTTTACCAGGAAGACAATTATATTTAAGTTTTTGTTAGTATTTTATTTATGTTTTACCTGTACTATTTGAATACTATGAAAGATTCATCAATGCCATATGCAATAAAGATATTAAGATAAAATCATTCACTTCAAAGTCAGGAAATAAAACCAGACAAGATAGTTGATTAAGCCTAAATCATCCTGTTCAGATACTGAGATTAGTAGGGGCTTTGGAGTCATCTTGTTTAAATGAGCCTACAAAATCCTCTCTTCGTTATTTCACAGAAAGCTTGAATGCCTGTCACTGTTTGAATTTTCTTCAACTGTAGGAAAAAAGTGGCACTAAATACATTTGTCTCACAATTGCCAGGGAATGTGCTTAGCATCAGTGACAAGGATGTGATAAAAATAAGCAATAAATATGCCGCTGTCTATGTTAATGATATTTAGTCTAATGCAGAAAACGTGAATTAAGTAAACTAATAAACATGAACGGATGAGGAAAGATGGCTTGATTCGTGCTGCAAAAGATTTGTCTGACTGGGGTAGGATGAACTCAAAGTCATTTTGATTTGTGTTTCCCTAATTTATAAGAATATTGAGCAATTTTTAAGGTGTGTTTCTTAGCCATTTTTATTTTTTTGAGTTCTTTCTGTTCAGATCCATAGCCCATCTTTTACTCTGGCCATTTGTTAGCTTGATTTTTTGGGTTTTTGAGTTCTTTACATGTTCTGGATATTAAGCATATGTGTAGCTGGCAAAGATTTTCTCCCACACAGTGAGCTTCCTCTTCACTTCCTTGGTCATTTCTTTGTTGTACAGCAGTGTTTTAGTTTAATGAAGTCCCACTTGTCAGTTGTTGACCTTAAATTCTGAGCAACTGGTATCTGATTTAGAAAGTCCTCTCCAACACCTATGTCTTTTAGGGGGCTGCCTATGTTTTCTTCTAGGACTTTCAGAGTTTCAGGGTTCACATTGAGGCCTTTCATACATCTGCAGTTGACTTTTATGCAAGGGAAAAGATAAAGACCTAGTTTCATTCATCTATGGGTGGGGATCCAGTTTTCCCTGCACTGTTTATTGAAGATGCTGTCTTTCCTCCAGTGTGTGTTCTTGGTACCCTTGTCAAATACCAGATGGATGAAATTTCATGCACTTGTGTTTGGGTCTTCTATTGTGTTCCATTTAGCTACATGTCTGTTTTTGTGTCAGTACTGTTCTGTTTTATGTCTATAGTTCTGTAATGTAGGTTGAGACCTGGTATGGCGATCCCCCAGTATTGTTCTTTGTGCTAAGGATTGTTTAAGTAGTCCTTTGTGATTCCATGTGAATTATAGGATTTTCCCCCAGGATTGTGAAGAATGTCGTTGGGATTTTGATTGGCATTGTATTGAATCTATAGATTGCTTTTGAAAGTAGGATTGTCATTTTCACAATATTAATTCTAACAATCCATGAGCATGGCTGGTCTTTCCATCTCCTGGCGTCTTCCTTAATTTCTTCAAAAATTTTAAAATTTCACTGTAGAAATATTTAGTGTCTTTAGTTAGTTTTGAGACTATTATGAAAAGGAAGTTTTCCTTAACACTTTATCAGATTTCTTGTTATTGGTACATAGAAAGGTTACTGAACTTTTTAAATTGGTTTTGTAACCTGCCACTTTGCAGAAAGTATGGATAATTTCTAGCAGATATTTGGTGAGATTTTTGGCATAGCTTACATATATCATCTCGCCACTTCTTTTCCAATTACTACTCCTTTAATTTCCTTTTCTTATCTTATTGCTCTACCAAGAGTTTTAAGCACTATGCTGAAAAGGAGTGGAGATGGTGGTCAGCTTTGTCTGGTTCCTGATTTTAATGGAATGCTTCTAGTTTTTCTCCATGTAGAATGATGATGACTGACAGTTTGTTGTATATAGCTTCAGTTACATTGAGGTATGTTTTCTCCAGTCCAATTCCCTCTAAAACTTTTAGCACAAATGCCTGTTGGATTTTTGTCAAAAGGATTTTCTGCATCATCTTACCCCAGTCAGACAGACTAACATTAAAAGAACCAGAGGCACCAAATGCTGGTGATAATGTGGGTAAAGGAAAATGCTCGTCCACTACTGGTGGAATTGGAAACTTGTATAACTATGGAAAACAGTGTGGAGAGCTCTTAAAAAACTAAAAATGAATCTACCATACAATCCAATTATACAACTCCTTGGCATATAACTAAAGGTCTCACCCTACTGGAGAGATACTTGCACATAAGGAATGGAAACAGTTACAATATCCTCAACTGATGAATGGATAATGAAAATGTGGTACATGAACATAATAGATTACTACTCAGCAGTAGAGACAAAAATCATGAACCTCCAGGTAAATGAATAGGACTAACACAGTCTCAGTAAAACGGTGATATGTTGTCTCCCCATTTGTGGATCTTAGCCTCCAATCCTTTTATGTGAGTATATAACCTAGTGTGACCACTGGTGCCAGGAAAATGAACAGGAACCACTGAGGTAAAGGGAAAGAAAGAGCCTGAGAGGAGGGTAGTAAGAAACAGATGTTATCAAAGGGGAAATGGGAAAAATTGGAGTATTTATTTGGGAAGGGAGGAGGGAAGGTTATACAAGGAAGTATTAGGGTAAAGGAGAAGGAGTTCAAGACAAAGGGAATATTAGGAGGCAAGTATTATAAAGGAGAAAATGGTGGACTTTAACTGGGGAGAGAGGAAGGTGGTCAGACAGGCATGGAGAGAGGAGAGATTAAATAAAGCATAGATTATATGAAAAAACAGAGGGAAATGTATTAAATCAAAAACCTATTGAAAATGCACATAAAATATCTGAACATGACTGCATGTGCATAGTTGAAGGCTATATAACAAGAAGCACCGTGCCACACATGAGAAACCAACGTTTAAATTGTTGGTCAGGGTAGTTCAAGAGACCCCCAAAATAGCACAGGTTATGAATACAGCCCTTGATTACCTACCAGAACTTTAGGACCCTCTTGTTGAAGACAGGGCATACTTCTGTCAGAGGACTTTGAGCAAGGGAAATGGAACTGACCTAGAAATCTCCCTGAAGATTTCTTCTCACAGTTCTAGAGGATACTATGTAAGCTGCTAAGGGATAGAAAAGAGTGAGTTATCCATTCCAGCTGCATAGCCCAATAACTACAACACTGGCCAGCGTTACAAACTATAGCAGTGCAGTAATGGCACTTTTATCTCAGGGGTAATCATCAGCTATCTAATAAGACTTAAAGCCCTCTCAGTGGAAGGGAACTCATGGATGCCACTGTAAATATAGCCAAATACACATGCTGGAGAGTTTATGGATCTTAAAGAAAACCCTATCTGTGTCATTTTCCTAGAAAAAATTTCATATATCTTTTTTAAAATTATTTTAATTTAATAATCACATGATTAGAAGAAACATTTCATTACAGCTTTAACATATTCAGTAACACATTCCAGAGCAAGGATACATCTCTTCCAAAAGTGGCTGTAATTTTTAGGTTCACAGTTGAATTAATACAGTTATACAATATTGAACTTAGTATAAACCCTGTAAGGCATAACATTGAATGAGTTTTTATCCTTTAAAGACGATCTCCATTTCATTTTAAAATATGCTGTTGCTCACATTTTTAATGCTACTAACACTTAGATGTTTGCATATGTGTCTTTAATGTCTATGTATCTGATTATTACTAGTCACATTCAGTTACACTCGGATCCTTATTATCTGAGTATGGATATAAAGTCATCAGGAAGATTTCACTGGTAATGTTTATCATATTTCTTAATTGATATGTTTATTGGCTTCTCTGACAATCACAGTTAGGTAGGTATGAGGCCTCTGCTTGATTATTATACTTTCAGAAAGTTTGGTAGTTCAGTAGACAGAGAAATTCATTCTTAAGTAGATGTTCAATAGCTACTTAATATGCACAGGTCATTTTACTTTTGTGATATTGATACTTAGTGGACAAAAAGTAGCTTTTACCTTGGAATCAGGCAAAGTGTCAGAGTGCCAAAAAGATCAATAGCATTTGAGACTGAAGGAGATCAGCAAATCCAAGGGTTTGTTGGTGAAATTAAGTTGAGATTCACATTAGAAGTTTAGATGCATATATACAGAATGGAGAGAGAGAGAGAGAGAGAGAGAGAGAGAGAGAGAGAGAGAGAGAGAGCAGTGAATAGCAGTAAATAGACATTGAGCTAAATTCCAAGCCAAGTGTTGTAGTATTGAAAGTGAATATGACAAATATATCACCCACCTGGATTTTACTACCTCATAGCTTAATT
>NW_008333886.1:2723385-2725088 GCF_000622305.1 Nannospalax galili | reverse complement strand
TTATTTTTTTTCTTTTTTATTTTATACACCCACTTCCCAGGTAGCACCCTCCCATAGCCTCCCTCCCCCGACTAGAGCCCTTATACTCTGATATCTCTGCTATTGTCTGCTGTGTTCTTGACACCCCCAGCCATTCCCCACCGCTTTCCCTTCTTGTGAATCTAGTCAGCCTATCTAGAGGTCTTTGTTTTAGGAGGGTCAGCTGTTCCTCATCTAGCAGTAATAAGTTGTCTATATTCCTTTGGATAAGACTGGGGTCTGCTGTTCATTTTCACAGTTCTATGCTGGGTTACTATCTGGGAATCCCTTTGGCCACCCTGGCCAACAACTCAAAAGAAGGTATCACTTGTCTGGCATTGTTGCTTCTTATGTAGCCTTTAGCTATACATATGGACTCTTATGAAATTATGTTGGCCCATTTAATCTTTGGTTATACTTTCCTTTTGGGTGTTTAAGGCCATACAGTTGGTCCAGATAAATTATTTATTTTTATTTTTAAGGTCGTTTGAGGATCTGTTCCTCAGGGGTCACATGGGCTTGGGAGGAGCCCCTGGCTCCTTTCTTTTACCAGTTCTGCCTATGTGAGGATAAGTCTAAGGTCCTACTTGACCATGGTTGGCTTTGCTTGGAAGCATGGAGGAAATGATTCCTCTGTGTTGACCCTCCATTTATAGTCTGGACACTTGTTCAAGTCCATCTGGTGGGGTCTCCTTGGCCTCCTTGATCAAAAGGACAGGTGACCCACCACCATTCTAGGACATTTCGAGAGATGCTCATAGTCCCCTGGAACTAGTTGACTTAGGAGGGCAAGGAGCAAAAAGTGTCCTTTATGTCCCTCTGACCAAATTATTGTAGACCTCAAAGTATGTCTGTTAAACACCCAGGAAAGTTCGTTCTACCAGTGTGGTATTTTTAATTACTGTATGTTATGTAGATATATCTTGGGCAAGGATCAGTTGTTCTCAGATAAACCTTACCTAGACATATATTTCTTGATCTGCTATGTATAATTTGTCAGTAGGAGTAATATGGTTCTCTCTAGTTTTCAAAACTAGCTAAGCATTGTTTATCTTTCACATTGTCTCACCCCTCCATCATGGTTTTCCCACTTAAGGTGCCCCCATTTCCCCCTTTCTCCCTTAATAATAACCTTCTCCTATGGTCCTACCTCTTGAGCTCCTCCTTTCTGTTTATCCCCTAGGTTCCTTGTATACCCTTCCTTCCCCTCTCCCTTAAACTAACACAATTTTTATCCATATCACCCTTATTAAGGCCTATTTCCTACTGTTCTCTTTCCTGTGGGTAGGAGAGAGACCTGCTGCAGGTCCTACAGGCCCAGTAAAGCAGAGGGAGTTGAGGGCGCCACCAGGCCCAGAAGTAGTGTTCCTGGGGCTCAGAGAAGGCGCTACATTGGTCTGGATGAAAAGGATCAGGAAGCAGTATTGGTTCCCCAGGCATCTGGGGCCCCAAGACAAGGAATGGTGCAGGGCCCAAACTAGGAGTATAGAACGGCATGGGGGATGGAAGGGTGAATGTGGCTTAGGGAGCCCTGGCACAGAGGGCTGTGCTATAGACTTACCCCAAGATACCTGAGGATAATAGTGTAGGCTAGGAGAGTTAGCCGGTGGTGCAGGCCCAGGGAAGCAGAGAGAGGTGAGGGCAGGGCCAAGACCAGAAGCGGTGCTCCTGGGGCCCAAGAAAGG
>NW_008333886.1:2718242-2723031 GCF_000622305.1 Nannospalax galili | reverse complement strand
CTCGATTCTGTATAAAAGTCCAGGTTTCCTGGCTTATTCAAGCAGGCATTTTGATTCATATACAAATACAGTACTTAGTTTTATTTACTCGTATATGTATTTATTTACTTATCCATATTTTTGTGTATGATGTTTGGCTTGCATGTATGTAAGTGCAGTCATGTTGTACAATGTCTACAGGGCCAGAAGAGACCATCATACCCCTGGAACTGGAGTTACACCCAGCTCTAACTGCTAACTATGGCCTGGGAACCTAACCAAGGTCCTTTGTAAGAGCAGCCAGTACACTTACCAGCTAAGCCATCTCTTCAGTCCTCACTCTTAGATTTCAAACCTCAGTGTTCCTGTTTATGATTCTTTTTGGACCACTCCCATCAGTGCCCAGAGCAGATTTACTACTCTCTGGTAACACAGTTGTTGCCTCAACATCCAAATGCTGCTACCTCTATTCCACATTGCTCAGCTTGCTCCTTTGAAACTTTAACCTCCAAAGAGGAGCTGTCTCATAATGCTTTATTCTCTCTCCTCTTTCACTTAAATCTAATCCAATTAGAGTTTCACATCCACGCCGTCATTAAGGATGCCTGTCAGAATCATGAGTGACAGCTCTGATCTCAAATCCAGTTAATCTGTTTTTTTCCTTATATTCAACAGCATTGACAGTCAGTTTCTCTTTGGTGCTGGGCCTTCTTTCTTCCCAGGTTCCTACCAAGCTGTCTTGTTCATCACACTGCCTCTTGGTACTTTTACTTGTTTTATGGGGTGCACGGGTTTCGCAGAGCACCAGCTGCTGGCTGGCACCTGTCTCTCCCTCGCCGCTGGCGGGTCCCACGCGCCGCATTGCTGTTTGGGTCCCTGGCTCTCTGCTGCTGGGCGAGTCCCTGTTTCTCTGCTTGCTGAGGTTCTCTGCTACTGGGGCTGGAGGGTCTAGAGGACCGCTGTCAGTCGCCAGGGCTGGTTCTGTCCCAATCTACTGGGCACTCCCTCTGGGTTTGAGATCCATCAGCTGCCGGGTCACGAGGGGAGGTGTGGGATGGCGAAAGCAGAGTCTTCGAGGGTTGTTGCTTACGAAGGGACAGCTCCCTCCGGGAAGATGCAGGGTTCAGTGATACAGCTTCAGACACAGCTCCTGATGCAATTTCGATTTATTAAAGGGAAACCAGGATATTTATACTGTGGGGGCAGTGGCAACTAAGCCAGAGGTCATGTTGTTGGTAGGGCATCTGTGGTGGCCACTTCAAAAGATGAGTCAGGAAGAGAGTAGGAAGGCACCCTGCTGATAAAAGGAGTCTCTGCATAGAATGCCGAGCCCCGTGGGCTATCCGGACATGGAGAGACTGCTACTTTACACAACAGGGGTCCCCAACATTGTTTCATTTAATTTTTTTTTCTATTTTCAACTGCATAAGTAGGTGTATCTCAAGCTAATTTCCATGTCCTTGCTTTTCAACTGTTTCTTATGCAAACTATAGTGATATCAAATAAGATGCGATCTATAATATGAATAATTCATAAAGTGCTCTCTAGGCTTTCCCCTAATCTTCAAGTTCTTCTATCCATCAGAGAGCTCTGTCCATGTATATGTGGGTAATTGTTTGCATATATAAGCTTTAGGATGAATTTTTCTGTTTCTTTTGCATATATTAGCTTTAGAGTTAATGGTTCAGTTGTCTTTTTATTCATATATAATATGTGAATGCATCAGAAAATATGCCGTCTATCTCAAATTCACATAGAACAATTACTTCCATCTATATCCGTTAACACCTAGACCCGTCATCTTTATTAAGACTCCATCATTTCTTATGAATTGCTTCAATGACCTACTGTTCCCTTCTACCAGTAGTGCAATCCCACACTACCGAATGCTACTGCTTGTTTCCTCAATGCAGGCCCTCAGCTTCCTCTTCACATGGAATGAAGTCAAAGTTGTCTCTTTAGTTAAGAGGATCCCTCATAATTGGGGATTTCTCCCCATCACTTCTAGGACCTCCTTATCTTCAACTGTTCCTCACAACACCCCTGGAACCAACACTGGTCTTGCTGTTTCTCAAAGTCTTTGAACATGGTTGCATCTCAAGCCTTTTTATGGATGACCAGAGTTACCTACCAGGTCATGATCTTACATTTGCTATTAATTCAAGTAATTATAATTTCTCAAGTAGGTCGTCTTTGATTTTTCCAATAAATACAGAAGTTGTGTTTCCTGGCTCTCCTTACCTCTTCTTAGATTATTCTTTCCTTCATAATGTCTTCATACATGAAACATTCTATTGTAACTTTGATTGTTTTGTAGCTCTTTCTATAAAGCAGACTTTGTAAGAACATCAATTTTTGTTTCTACCCGATATTGCCTTCCAGAGTTCTAAAATGCCTGGATGTCAAACACATGCTTGATAAATGATGTCATTAATTTATACTGGATGAAACATAATTCATATCACTAATAGTAAACTCAGCAAGAAGTCAAATGACTTATACCCAAGTTGCTACTAATTGGGCTCTGTAACATGACAGAAGATGGGGATGAGGCAAAAAGTTAAAGAAAGTAAATTAAATGATATTTTAGTATCAGTTAATGGCTCTGATCCTTTCTCATACTGAGAAGAGCAATCTAATCACTCCTCAGGACCACCTCAGGTTAGAAAAAAGCCATTCTTTGATAAACACTTCAACTCTTTCCAATGATGAGGTTAGTAGTGATATGTACCGGGAACAGAATTTTCAGTAAAAATCTCTGTATTAAATATAGATACTCCTGACCTTCTTTCCCTTTCTTCATTCCCAAGGTGCTGATAACTAAGCTTAAATAAGACAATCGATTAGGATTTTCTTTTCTAAGGAAACCTTGACTATGCTCATAAAAGTTCAATTTCACCCCAGTCAACCCTGGATAAGACCTCTATATTAAAACTCAGGGATCATTGCAGAAGAAGAGGTAGAAAGATTATAAGAGCCAGGGGTGGTATATGAACATAAAGAAGCAGAGGTTGTCAGGCTTCCGGGAACTTGCAGCAATAGTGATGGAATGCATAAGACCCATGCGGACTCAATCAGACAAAACCAAACCAAACCAAAACAAACAAACAAATAAACAAAAAACCATAAAACTGAGAAAATGGGCAACTGGTCCCAATCTTAGCTGAGGAACTAGTGGAAATTGATTACTACTGGGTGAAGGTGAGTTTATCTTTAAGGTAGTGACTCTAGGTAGGCTGACTAGACTCCAGTGGATGAACTTGCACAAAGGGACATCTGGGTTCAAAAGTTTTGCTCAAGAGGCCTTAGAATATATGACAGAATACGTGAAATCTGATGGGGGTGGTTGGGGTTTGCGGATGGGAGAGGGGGTCTAAATATGATTACAATTGTATGAAATGCACAAAAATTCAATAAAAATATACATTAAAACTAAATAATAAATGTAAAAAAATAGTACTATGTATAGTCGACAGAATCCAGTGAAACAGAGCAAAACAGCTCACGTAAATGGTCTCTTCTTACACAGTAATGAATAGTCAGAGATTATAGACAACTGAGAAAGAAAAGGCAAAGGAAAGCCAAAGCAAATACAAAGGACACGTGGAGGAGTCAGAAATAAAAGTGGGTGAGAAAAGAGAATCCTCCACAACTGTAAGAGTCATCCTTGGAAAATTCGAGCAGTTCCATTCATGATGCGATATTACAGAAGGAAAAATTTTAATTTCCTGCCAAAAACGAAAATTATAATAGCTAAAATATCAATTGGAATAATACAAACATCAGTGAAATTGTCTGGAGATTAGTGGAAACAAAGGAAAATATAGGATGGTGTGAGAATAGCATTTTATGTTAATCACAGAATATTAATAAAAATAAGGGAAGTCAGTAGGTTAAAATATCACAAATATAAATGAAGAAAATTGCCTAGAACTGAAACACAATAATCCTAAGTCAGGTAACTGAGATACAGAAGGGCAAACTTCCAATTTTATATTTCTCTCATAGCGGGATGCTAACTTTGAATTCTGAGTCATTCATATTTCAGTTGGAAAATCCTGACAGATTAGGAAACAAATAATCAGTCAAGCAGTTGGGGTGTGGAAGCTACATAGGAGTGGAGATAAAAAAATAAATCAGTGACATAAATTGGTGGTAAAAAGAAAAATTACAGTAAGAAGGATTAAATGGAGCAGAGAACTGGAGGGCAAGGCAGAAGAGGGGAAATGGAGAACACCAAAAGACTTTAAAAAAGGTCATATGGGATCCTACCACTATAGAAGGTTCTTAAAGTATAATACATGCATTAGAAAAGTGTCATGGTGTAGTGACCATAAACCAAGCCTGGTGGGCTTGGGGACCCCGACGGATAGAAGTCAATACACAGGAGATGTAGAGGACTATGTGCCCAGTGCATGTTTATTGTGAACCAAACCAAGCTTATATAGGAATCAGATCGGGAGTAACCAAGGAATAACTAAGGTTACATCACTAAACAGAAAGGAATAACCCAGGATACATTATGTTACTATCAAGAATACATTACTTCACCAACTGAAGCTCACATGATGTTTAAAGTATCCAAGATTCAGCTATGATTACTCTTAACAGCTACCATAATTTATTATTTCCACCTAGAAACCAGGCTATCAGTGCTGAGAAACTCTGGTGTCCATAAACTGAAACAGAACTCTTCGGTTATGTTTCCAAGACTGGCAATTAATCAAGGAAGCATACCCTGTCAACTTGAACAACAGAGGCAGAGAGCAGGGAAACTCTCAAGGTGGAAGCATTCTTTCTCCAATGCTCA
>NW_008333886.1:2716207-2717506 GCF_000622305.1 Nannospalax galili | reverse complement strand
ATCAATTCTATGCAATTTTATCAAATTATTTTAACCAATGAAATCCCCTTGGAAACAGTTTCTTTCTAATAATTTGAGTCTGATGTATCCAAAGTTTATGAGAATCATTATGCCAATGTTTAACAAACTTTTTCCACACCAGCAGTAGTAGCCATAGCAGCAAGAGATGAGTTCCAAAATAGCAGCGATAATCAGTCCAATCATGCTTTTGTCTAGCCGTAACGGTCTTTTGAATTAGTCCCTGAACAGGACTGCTTTCTCAGGAACGAGAAATCCATAAAGAATTTTATTGAGTTAAATTACAACTGATTTAAAAGATGGATTAAAAGCTATAAAATTATTAAGACAAGTATACAAATGACAATTCTGACAAATTTATCACTAGGGGAAAGTGTACACAAGCTGTAATGTTATAATTTTTGACTTTAGCGAAATCATAAATATTTTGTCATAAGTAGTAGCAGAAATACCACCAAAATTTTTTACAGGCTTAAGAGCAGTTAACAATTTTCAAATAAATAGAGGAGAATATAAATATAATGTACTTCTTATTTTTCTTTGAAGTTGAGGATTAGCTATTTTTTATCTACCCAAATTATAGGATTAACAGTATAAAACTTATCTTTAATAGGAACAATATTTTTAGATTACACTTAGAGGAAAACTCCTTATAATCCTTACCTTCTTCTAACCAACTTCCTAAAAGCCACTTTTTGGAACAATCCAATTTTATTGTCTTATAGGATAACAAGGAGAAGCTCCAAAGCACATAATATCAGAAGACACAAATTGTGGATAATAAAACAGTTTTTTCTTCATAAGGAAAATTTTAGCTGACTGATTTCCCAAGGGGGTGACAATACATTCATAGGAAGACTAATAACCATATTAGTAGGCTAAATATAAAGATGAAGGAGAGGGGGATTAAATATATGAGATTACCTCAGTTACAGTAGCAGAAATGCAAATGATTAGAACACACATGGCCAAGAACAGATTTTCCAAAGATTGAGTCACCTTAAATTAACAAAGCTTTAAACTGATTCAAGTGAAAGATGATAACTTTCTCTGATAACACCGACGTTTACTGGTCAGTGATAATGCCACAAAACAGATCCAACAATTGAGATGCCAGAAAGTGACTCCATTTCCTCTAGAAACAAAATTGTCTTTTTTGCTTGATGTTAATAGCTTTCCTGGTACCCAATCTTGGAACCTTTCTGGCTAAATCCAAACACTTACTGAGTCAGGCAAGAGTGATGAGTTCTGTAAAAAATGCTTTTCTGTAGGAGATAAAAA
>NW_008333886.1:2674953-2715731 GCF_000622305.1 Nannospalax galili | reverse complement strand
AATAGCAGTTGAAATTTCCATGACAACAAAGCAATCTAGCAAATGTGTAATACTATGAAGTATCCAAAGTAACATAAACAAACTTAGAATAACGAACTTAGAACAAGTATCCAAGGAAACATAAACAAACTTGAAATATGGAAATATGTAAACACTATAATTTATTCAAATAATTTATAAAAGTATCGACGTAACTAAAAATAGTTTTAACCTATTTTTAAAAGAGATATATACACACATATAAAATCATTTATACTAACTGGTACCAGTAGATCAAAATATATAGAAATAATTAAAGTAAGTTAAAATAAAAATTTAGAAGTGCTAACAATATAATTGACGTCATTAAAATCAATGGGTCAAAATATGCAGATATAAAATCATTTATACTAACTGGTACCAGTAGATCAAAATATGTAGAAATAATTAAAGTAAGTTAAAATAAAAATTTAGAAGTGTTAACAATATAATTGACGTCATTAAAATCAATGGGTCAAAATATGCAATATTTAACCTAACCCATTTAGTATTTAAACTATTCAGTATTTGAACTATGGCCATTCAGTATTTAAGCTATTTAGTATTTAAACTACGGCCATTCAGTATTTAAACTATTTAGTATTTAAACTATGACCATTTAGTATTTAAACTATGGCAACTGTTGCCCAGTATTTAAACTAATGCTGGCCAGTATTTAAACCTCTCAGCTTTCAGTATTTAAACCAAGCAAGGTAATGCTCTCAGTATTTAAGCCAAGCAAGGTAATGCTCTCAATATTTAAACCAAGCAGTAGTTAGACTATTGCATATATTTACATCATTTACCAAAACACTATAACAGTATTTAAACTTAACAGTCTTTAGACTATAGCATAAATTTACAAAAATATCATAATGAAACTACCAAATAACATTAATATCATAACTATTATAATTATAAAGTGTCTGATACTCCTAGGCTGTTTCATTGTTTTTCGTTGCTTTTCATAGGGTCAAGGGACCAGCCTGAACCTGGAAAAATCTTAGAAAACATATTTTGAGATAATAGGCTTGAATCTGAATTGAAAGGGCCAATTCCATCTCCAGAGTCAGTGTCTCAGGGAGCTCAAACAGCACATAACAATTTAACTATTGAATTTTGAGACCTCTGTAAACCAACATAAAATAAAGAAAAAGCAAAAGAAAAAAGCAAGTTTTTGACAATCATTTTATATATAAAGACAGTAAAATTATACAGTAAGACCCTGTCTCAAAAGACAAAAAAGAAAGAACACAAAAGAATTGTAAGCATAAACAGTTGAGAAAATTCAATTTATTCTCAGATGTCACTGGCACAAGATGCATCATTTTTATGTTGCATTAAAGCTTTGCATTATTAAGAAATTAATTGGAATTTTTGGATAAGCCAGTGGATTGGAAGCCACCTCTGTGTGGGTAGGTGAAGAAGAGTCAGGATAAAAGGAATAAGCTTCTATTCCAATGAGAGAAAGACCTGAGGGAAAAAGAAAGATGCTGAGTTGAGATCTCCTAAAACCCTCAAGGATAAGCAGCCAGGAGTAGCTGCCAACTGGCATCATGCCTGTACTTGTGCTTATGACACTATCCTAAGTCAATGTTGGCTGCAAAGATGGGCACTTCTTGGACAGAGTGCCATAAGTATTTTAAGTTAACATTCAGGCAACACTATTTAACTCAGAGCTCCTCACACACAAAAATACCAAAAATTAATTTGCAAAAAAATGCATTCATAATAGTTAAAAATATCTTGAAAATATACCTAAAGAGATGAAAGACCTTGTCAATGAAACAATCATGATAAGAATTGAAGATGAGACCAGATAAATGGAGAGACTTCCCAAGCTCATGGAATGCTGAATGTTGGGAAAATACACATATTACCAAAAGCAATCTGTATATTCAATATAATCACTAATAAAATTCCAATGGCATTTTTCACAAATCTAGAAAAACAACCCTAAAATTAATACAGAACTGCAAAGGACCCTAAATAGCCACAGAAGTCCAAAGCAGAAAGAGGAGGTATTATCTGACTGGGGAAACTGCTATGCAGATAAAGCACTTGCTGAACAAGTGTGGGGACCAGAGTTCAGAATCTGAGACCTCACATAATAACCAAGTGTATATGGTGACCAGCCTGAAATCCCAGCCCTCAGGAGGCACAGGTAGAGGATTCCTGGGATAAACTGACTACCTAGACTAGCCAATCAGTGAGTTCTGTTGTCAGTGAGAGATGCTGCCTCAGAAAATAAAGGAGAGAGAATTCCATGAAGCACACACACACACACACACACACACACACACACACACACACATCATGTAACATGGGGGAAGAAAAGAGAAATTCCTTACACAATTCTTGATCTCAAATTAAAGTACAGGGCCTTGCTAAAAATTATCATAGTCCTAAAAAGGACATGTAGCCTAATAGATTAGAATAGATGACACAGAAATATGTCCATCAAGCCACAGTCCCCTAATTTTTGACAAAGATACTGTAATCATACATTGACACAAAGGCATCGGGGGAGCAGGAGGGCGAAGAACGGTGGAGAAAGGGGAAGAATTGGAACAAATATTAGTAAAATATCATAACAAAATCCTCTGTACGATAACCTAAAAAGCTAATCGAAAATGTAAAAATATATATTTGACACATATTGGAAAAGCCCCTTGAACTTACTTACTAAATCGCTTTTCATATAAATTGATTATTAATGTACTTTAAAATAAATTTTTCATTAAAATTCATTTCAAACTACTTTTTATCTTAGTGCTATTAATGTTGTTTGTTTATGTTCATTTTCTATACAATATCAAAGTGTATTATCAAGAACCTTGGTGCTCTAATATTTCTAGAAAACTAACATTCCATTGTTTGGGATTTTTTTTTCAAGATATTAAAAGCCCTTCCTGTAACTATTAATGATCTTGAATTTAACAAAAATATCATCAGAAAGTTTTCAAAGAACAATAAATCCTCAGTTCTCTTTCAGTTGTTTTCGTGGCTTCTTCACTGGATTATCTGCTGTCAAGATTATCCATCACACCACCAGCAATGCCCCTGAAAGATCATCAAAAGTAAGGAAAGCTTGATTTTAAAGTTATTAAGTATGGAAACCAAATGTGAAATACTCTGTGAATGAGATAAATCGAGAAAGAATTGCTAAACTATTTGAAGCTAATTCTGTGGCACTGAAATGGTGGTCGCTAGTGACTGAGCTCTGGCCAGGGGATTCTGCTTCAGTGGCAAGTGCAACGGGTGGTCTGCAGAAGGCAGGAAGGGAATGGGGAAGGAATTTCAGCAAGCTGTCCAGTCTCAGCCTAGAACTCTGGAACAATGGATGCACAGAAGCCATTTCTGAAGTTTGGGGTTTGTCTTCCTGGCCATAAGATGAGGATATGACCTCCAGACAACAGGTTTGGAGGAACCAAAGACAACTCCCCAGCAACACCTGGGAACATGTGAACACATGCTTACAGCAACATGCACAAGAAGAGTTTGTTTTCTGTTTTTGTTTTTCATTTGTTCTTGTTGTTTGTTTTTTTAATTGTTGATTAATTTAAATGAAGTTTTAAATATGTTGTGCCATTGTGAGGTATACACTTAAACTAGTTAAATAGTTTAAGGTATACACTTAAAATAGTTAATGTATTTACTACACTTTGAGACTACAGGGGAAGGAATTTGTGAACTTTAAAAAGTTAGAGAATGCTTCATTCAAAAAATAAAACATTTGAGCTAAAACCAGAAGTCTGTGTGTTTTTCCCTACCTGTATTGTATGATTAATAGTAGGAAATGAAACTGTGCAAATGAAGTTTCTTTGTAAATGGTAAAGCACTCTTCAGTGTATTCAGATAACTTGGGATGCCATCAGAATAAAAGTGCTTAAAAGGAATTATGTTTTAGAGGGGGCCACAGAGCTGTCTTCGGAATGCTGATTTCAAAGTGAGGTGAAACCTAAGCCTTTGGGCGGCTGCTTTTTCCCTTCCCTTCCCTTCCCTTCCCCTTTTCCTTCCCCTCCTTCTTTCCTTCCTTTCTTCCTCTTTCTTTTGACCACATGAAAAAGAAACTCCCCTCCCCTCCCCTCCCCGTCCTTCTTCTCCTTCCCCTCCTCCTCCACCTTCTTGTTTGTTTAAGTCTTCTATATATGTATACTGGACAAAAATGTAAAATCACTGACTGAATAATATAAGTTGAAACCATAAAAGTACTAACAAAAATATTTTGTGTTAAATTATATAAATCACTTCAATTCTTAACACTTAGCTGTCTTATATATTTATTTAGTGAAGAGACCTATATTGACTTTTTGACTTTTTGTCAGAATATACAATAGCATCCAAGTAATGCTGGGAGAATAAAATGTATTTTTGAAGTGCTCACAGCTTAAAATATAGTGGATAATAAAATAATGCATTTTTTCGTCAATAGTAGAAATTTTCTTTCTTATGTTTCTCCCACAATTTGAGTTATTTTCCCATGACTTGGCTCCAAGAGTCATTTGAATCCGCCTGTAACCTTAGAAAAACATGCCTGTTTACCACATTTTCCTTTCAGTTAAATATGCTTTTTGAAAAGTCGGTACCATTTTTACTTTATCAAAAGTGTGAACATTTCATAAACATTTGAAGGGAAAACTAACATAACACAAAATCCACATTAAAAAAATTTTCCCAAAAACTTTCCATTTCAACGATTTATTATTGCATTTCAAAGTACATTGCTGCAATAGTGTTTTGAGAAATTTAAATTCTTACTAATATCTGGCTTCATTACTGTTAAAATTATTTGCACTAAGATTTTTAAAGACTGACATTATTTTCAGATAAATTATGATGACATTTGGGAGGAAAGGGCTATTACCAGAAATACATAAGATAGGATAGAATAGAAAACTGTTCAACTTTAAGATCTAAAAGTATATTTACCAAAAATCCCAGCAGAAAAATCACAATATGGCCAGGTTTGGACACAGCTGTGGATCTAATGTTTGGGAGACTGGACCAGGAGAATCATGAATTCCAGGTAAGATTGTGTTACAGAGTGAGACTTTGAGATAAAAGAAAGATGAATATGCGGATGATATTATATTAATATAATGGAAATTAATATTAATAATATATTATACATTTGAATTCAGCCAAGAGAATAAAAACTCCTTGGGTAGAAACTTACATATAATTATGAATGGAAAGAATCCAGGAAATGCTGAAACATTAAAGAAACAATTATATAAGACATGAATAAAGTGATTTGGCATTACCCCATTTTAAAATACTTCTTTGGTGAGGATGAATTAAGTCTTGATTAAGTGTGGATTTAGTAATTTAAGGACATACATCGTCAGTAAAATGTTAGAAATATGATGTGCAGGTAGTAGAAGGAAATAAAAATAATGACAAATTACCCAATCTGAGAGAAACTTTGTTAAAAATATAAAAGAAGGAAAAAGAGAAACACAAAATGAAAGATTACTGAAACACATCGGAAATTTAGAAGTCAAAGCATCATGGATCAATCAACCTCCACATTTCCAGATTTTGTTTATTAAAAAAGAGACTAAAATTTAAGGGCAAAGAAATTTTGACTTTAAAGCATGAGGAGCTATTTTGCTTTTTTGAAACAGCGTCTCAGCACCATTTTGTCTGGAATTCACTATGCAGACAAGGCTGGCGCAGGTCTGCCTGCCTCTGCACCCTGGAGTGCTGGGGTAATGTGTGTGTCACAACGCCTGGCTGAGAATCTCAGTTTCAAAAGACAAAGTAAGTACTAGTGCATTTAAATTACTAAAAAGTGACAGGCAGAAAGCAATTTAGAAATTAACATATAACATGAACATAAAGCTTTTGGAATTCACATACAGTGAATGAATGATAAAATGAAAAAGTTGTCATTTGCAAACAGTGTTAGCCTTTAACAGACTCCCCAGTAACTGATATACTGCAGACAGACCCTGCATTTTGACCATCTTAAATTCTATGATTCAACATTCCCATCTCCCTATCTTTCTTTGTAAACAGGAATGTCTAAACCAACCCACTCTGGTCTTTGAGGTATGGTGGTTGCTGGGTGGAGTCTTTGGATCATAGATAACAATCCTCAATTCCAACACCAAGCTAATGCTGCCAATGGATTCTACTGATCTACATGGACTATAAAATCTTTACTGTTTCATGGTGGAAGGTAATATGGCCTGTGTAGGGGTGTAGGGGCTAGAACATGGGCAAGTTGGGGTGGAACCCAGTCGGTCACCAGTGAATACAAGCAGTGTCACAATATAGTCAAACTTTCTTATATTTTTGCCTTCAAACTATAAAATCACTTGATTTCAGTCACACATTTTTTTACTATATGTCCTGTAATGTACTATGTGTACTCAAAACATGTTTATTAGATGAATATGTGAATTTTTTAATGTATCAAATTCAGGAATAGCATTTATTTATCTATGGTAGTTACTTAAAAACTACTGAAGAAAAAAATTTCGAATGACAAAATTTCAACTTGAGTCCTAAATTTAGTTCATTAAAGCTACGTTTTTACTTCATTGGTATTTTATAAAGTTACCAAATAAAAGTTAAACTAAATGATCAATTACCTAAGTGGGAAGAGGAGAACATCCATACCAAAAATAAAAGACGCATATGGTGTTAATTTTTTATCTTAAATAAACATATTGATATACGCTATAATGTACATAATTTTAATCCATTCACATAATTCCCTAAAAATGTGCTTTAAGTTTTAAATGGTGGCCTTTGAAATTTACCAGTCCAGCATGTTCCCTGATGAGGGAAGAATTGTGAGAGAGTTTTGTATCCCTGATGCAAAAATACAAAGTAGATTCTTAATTTGACTCCATTTATTACAATGACCCCTTCCCAGAGTAGCTGAAATAAAGAATTTCTCTCACCTCTCTTCCCTCATTCTTGTGAGGCAATATACCATGTTGGAGCACAGGTTCGTTTTTAGTAGGACTCCTCCCATGTCTGGATTGATATTCACCTCTGAAAATATTTAAATGGGAAGTTTAATTTTTAGGAGGGTTTTATTGCTTTGAGCTCTTCTTTTATTAAAAAACATAGTTTGATGAAGTTTCAAAGTGTTTTTAATTTGCTTTTCACTGATAAGTAATGATGTTGAACATTTTAAGAAGTGTTGGTCATTTCTGTTTCATCCTTTGAAAATTCCATGTTTATTTCCTTACCCTGATTTTTAATTCAGTTGTTTCTTTTTGTAACGTTTAATTGCTTGAATTATTTGTGTATTTAAGTTACTGGCCCTCCTTGTCAAAGATACAGCTGCTGAATATTTTCCCATTCTATCTATAGATTGCCTCTTCCCTCAGATGATGGTGTTTTTTGCTGTACAGTAGATTTTAAATTCATGAGGTCCCATTTGTCAATTATTGTACTTAATGCATATACATTAAGGAGTACTATTCAGAAAGGTCTCTCCTGTGCCTATAAGTTCCAATGTATTCCCTGTTTTCTCCTCTATCAGTTTCAAGGTGTCAGGTTCTATGTTGAGTTCCTTAATCCATTGGGAGTTGAGTTTTGTGACTGGTGAGATAAGGATCTACTTTTCTTTTTCTGAATGTAGCTATCCTGTTTGACCAGCGCTGTTTGTGGAGCATGCTGATTTCTCTTCAGTGTGTATTTTTGGGCCTTTTGTCAAAAATCAGGTGGCTGTAATGTATGAACTTAAATCTGTATCATCACTTGTATTTGATTGATTGATGTGTTTGTTTTCATCCCAGTATCACATGATGTTTCTATTACTAGAGCTTTAGCGTATTTGAGATAAAGGATAATATTGTTTCCAGAAGTTATTTTATTGTTCAGAGATGTTTTTTTTCTCCTATGCTGGGTTTTTGTGGTTCCATGTGAAATTTGAAATTATTTTTCAATTTCTGTAAAGAATTTTGTTGGAATTTACTTCATTCAGAATGATTAAGATCCAAAAACCAAATAATAACAAATGATGCTGAGCCTGTGGGGAAAGTTGTGTGATTAGACTGCAAACTGGTGCAGCCAGCATGGAAATCAGTGTTCAGGTCCCTTAGAAATCTAGAAATAAATTCACCACCTGCTCCAGGCATACCACCCTTGGGCATATACCCAAAGGACTTTACATCCTACTGCAGACACCTGCTCATTCATGGTCATTGCTGCTCTAGTCACAATAGCCAGGAAATTGAAACAATGTATATATCCTTCGACTGATGAGTGGATAATGAAAATATGGTGCATTTATACAATGGGATATTATTCAGCCATTAAGAAAAAACATAATTGTGAAATTTGAAGGTAAATAGATGGAATCGTAAGAAACCATCTTATTTGAAGTAAATCAAATAAGACCCAGAAAGATAAACATTGCATGCTCTCTCACAAGTGAATTCTAGTGTACAAATCATACAACAGTTCTTAATCAAATTTATACCTTCTCCTCCATCGATGCCACCCCCCCTTCCATCTTCGTGTATTCCACCATACATGCTAAGTCCTAGTCAGTCAAGCATTTGTATCCAGATGTTCTTTGATGCAAATTCATCCACTCATGTCTAGTCAGCCCATCTAGAGATCATTGGTAAGGCCTACTCTCCCTTTCCCAGTAGTAATCAGTCTTCAATAGTTCCCAGATTAGGGCCAACCTGCCACCCATTCCCTTGCTCCGCTCTGAGCCCTTGTCTGATTGGGTTGGCACAGGTATTGTGCTTGATGCCACCATTGCCATAACTTCACATATGCAAGCTTCCAGTGGCCTGAAAGCCTGTGTTCATGGACAAACTCTGGCTCTTACAATCTTTCCACACCCTCTTCTTAAACTTATATATGTGTGTTTCAATTAGGAAATCTATAGGGATCAAGAAACAAATGACTCAATGTGAATAAATTAAGGAAATAAAAGGAAAAATGATTTTCCTCAGTTTACCATAAGCCATCCATAGGCATTTTGGTTGGTAACAAGTCATACCCTGATGACAGGAAACCATAGGTCAACTGTTCCCTGTCCCACTCACATGCATCTAGCAATGTAATGCATGTCAGGACTGGGCCAGTTTATCTATGCCTTAGGATTTATCTTCTTTAAGAGTGAAATAAGTTCCCAGTAAGTTGTGTACATAGACACCTAGGTCAGTGACTGACCATCCAGGGGAAGTGACTTGGAGCAATGACAGATACTTATAATTCACCGGCCATGAAATTTTACCGCATCTGCCTTGCAGACTGTGAGATCTACACATCTTCCCACATAGTTCCTTCTGCATAGGGTCAACACACGACATTTGTACTTCCTTTAGTCAAGAACTCTACCACATACTTCTGTCTATAGAACAGTTTTTAATCACATAGCACTGTGAAATTTAGAATTTTTTCTTATAAAACCTTGACCCAGGTGATTACCTGTGCCTCATCACTGCCTATTGCTGGTAAAAGCCTTCAAGGTTATCTGAAAAATTGCTAATGCAGTTCAGGAGAAAGATTTAAAATTATGTCTATGAAAGATGGCTTTATTTGGCTCATTCATTTCCTCTTTGATTTCAATCAACTTATCTAAAAAATTGGTCATTTTACTAACATTAATGCTGCTACTGTCAACATTGACTAAAGTTGTAAGATTACAAAAGATTTATTAGTCTGAATGTGTTTCTCTAAACTTTTGGGTAAATAAAAAAAAGCAAAGAAATTGAAATAATTTTTCAAAAACTATCCAAAATAGTGTTAAAATTTAATCTTCCTTAAGATCTGTAAAAAAAATAGAAACTGCAGTTTTTTTTTAAATGAAAGATTAAAGTTACAACACTTTAAGACTATTTTAAAGATATATTGGATGTGGTTTCATTGTAAAGCACACACTGTATCGTGTATTAAGAGTGATTGCAAGAACCAGGGTTGGTGCAGGAACATAAAGGGAACAGCGGTGTCAGGTCCCTGGGAACATACTCATGTGAACTTGCAACAGTGGTGACAGCATGCATAAGACTCATGCTGACTCAGTCAGAAAAAAAAAAAAAAACCAGCATAAAACTGGATAAATGGGCAGCCCCCCTAACCTTACCCAAAGAACTATTGGCAACTGATTACTGTGGGGTGAGGGAGAGCAGATCTTTAAGGGGAGACTCCAATGGATGAACTTGTACCAAGGGACATCTGGGTACCAATGCTTCACCAAATAGGCCTTAAGATATATGACCTTAATATATATGACAGTGCATGAAATCCTGGGGTGGGAAGGGGCTCAGGGGGTGGACTTAAATATGATTAAGAACTATTATATGAAATGCACAAAAACACAATAAAAATATTTTACAAAAGAGTGATTGTAGTACAGCCTCGATCACTCTTTAAAATGCAGTGCCAGAGCAGAACACAAAACACATCACCTGGAAACCTAAAGAAATGAAAGTTCACAAGGCGTGGGTGTGCATGCTCATAATCCCGGCACTTGCATGGAAGATGCAAGTGGATCTATGTGAGATTGATCTGTATAAGTAGCTTCAGGACAGTAGTGGCTACAGGGAGATCAAGTGAAGAAGAAGGAGGAGGAGGAGGAGGAGGAGGGGGGGAGGAGGAGGAGAGGAAGAAGAGGAGGAGGGAAGAAGAGGAGGAGGGAAGAAGAGGAGGAGGGAAGAAGAGGAGGAGGAGGAGGAAGAGGAAGAGTAGGAGGAGGGAAAGGGGAGAGGGAGGAGAAACAATGAAACAAAAATTGTAAGTTCATAGATCCCAACCAGAACTACTACTGGGTTCAAAACTCTGAAGTTGAGCCCTATGTAAGCATTTGATGTTCCTCTGCTGTGCATTAAATAGGAATACACTGTTATGGGAAAGAAAACAGAAGTGGAGGTAAATCCCTCAGCTCTGTTACACATAACCTGCTTCACAGTCTATTGCAAGCTATTTGGCACAGATGCCTCTTTCCTAACTGATTTTATAGCTATATCTTTATCTCTGTTGCTCTCTTTCTCTATCTGCCCATTCATTGAATTCTATCTTCTTTTCTGTGAATCTGTGTCAGATGATAAAATATATCCACTCATAATGGGGAACTAAACATTTCACATGAAACTAAATAAGGAAACTGTTTCACACGAAATATAAAAAACTTAACTGGAAAGTGAATATAATATTTAAAAATTTCAAGATACACATTGTCATGTTATTCTTCACATTAATCCTGCGTTAGCTGAAAACTAAGTTCACTGTAATCATTTATCTTTAAATAATACGCTTTAAATAGGAATATGCTTCACATGTTGTGACGATATTATTATTTTAATTAATTTTTGCTAAAGACACTTACAGCAACCTCTCAGTCAGTCTAACTGCACAGGGTGGTGATGTAGTTTATCTACATTATTATGAAAGACATTATTTTAACGTTCTGAAACAATTTGAGTTCATAAGAGGATGCAAATATTATGGGACAAGAAGCCACATTTGTTTGCATCATTTCCTTTTGTTCTTGAGCTGATCTGGTGCTGGGCTCATGGGCAGCAAGGGAGGTCTACTGTGTGATAATCAGTACTAAGGAAATTCTTCTACAAGTCTTTTATTCCTTGTCAAGATTAAAGAAAACTAATGATATGTTGATAATTTTAAAGTCCCAGGTTTATAGCTCAGATTTGGCATGCAACACCTCAACTACACTGTATCATACAACACATTAAGTAACTGTTTAGGTCTCTGAAGTCAAATTTATCTCTGGATAAATTTAGAGTTCTGCATTAAGAAAATTAAGCAATTCCTTAGGTGTAGAAATCACTTCACATTCAACAAATAGCATTGTGTTCCATATAGTATGTCCTATTAAACAAAATTTACTGGCTTTCACATTAGTAAATGTATGAGTTTAAAATTTTCATGAATATAATATCAGAGATCAAATTAAATAGCGGGAAGTGTGTAGGTTGGAGAAAATACTCCCAAGTAGAGAAATCTACCATGACCACGATACCAGATTCCAGCCACAAAATTCAAATGTTAAAAATCAAAATAATAGAAAGTTTGTTACCTCAAATACATGAAAATGAATTGTCAAGCCTGGTTAATATTCAATAAAATATTTCTTTTCCTGTGAGTTTTTAGACTCAGTTGTTTTCTAATTAGACAAGAAATAATCATCTTTGTAGAAAAATTTTAATAAAGTTTTGCACAAAAATGAAAGATAAAATTTTGTATCTCATGTCTTGAAGTATAAACCTCTGATTGTGTCATAATTTGTATAGTAAATCCTAAGCTGAAAAGCATGGGCTTTTTATTCTAATGTCTTCTATTTTAAATTGTGCTTCTACATACATTTTAGTACACACACACACACACACACATATATATATATGTGTGTATATATATGCAAATTTACTTCTTGGTGATATATTTTTAGAAATGTTTGCATTTCTTATTTGAAGTTTTAAATAACATTTTTAAACATTGCAAGGGAGCTTACTTCAATTTAAACTTCATCAGTAGTATATGCCAATGTCCTAAAGTTGCAAACAGAGGGGTGTTAACACTCTTTGTAGGTTTTCCAATATAAATATTAAGGGAAACAAAAAAGTATCTGTCTCGACTTTAATTTTATGCTGTAAAATTTCTTCAGTATTCAGGATCATTCTGTTTCATGATATCAAAATTAACTGACTCAATGATTTAGTTTAATATTTATTTTAAGAAAATAAAATCATGTGAACTCAGAAAAATGTAGACTCTACAATTCTCATAGGGCAAAAAAGTTTCAAAAGATAAGAAAGCAGAAAACAGATGTTGAGGGTTGACGGTTGAAAATGATGCTGGAAAGGGTCAGAACATCTACTGAACATCAAGATCTGGAAAGTATCTTGAGGAGAAATCTAGGAAAACAGTACCCCAGAGTTCAAGAGGACTGAAGGCAATAAATAACTGTAGATACTCAAAAGAGAGAAGCAAAAGAAGCTGGCTCTGAAATTCTGGATACAGTATAAACCAGGAGAAAACCTGTGCTCATTTTTCTGTGTAGTCTGAACAATTAAAACATTGAACAAATATACTTAAGGGCTGTGGATACAGATCAGTAGTAGACTGCTTGCCCAGCAAAAAGAAGCCAAGAGTTCCTCCCTCAGCAGCAAAAAGCTGTATGAAATATGGTGACAGAATATCTATTTCAAATATTTCATATCTTTGCATCTTAGTATCAGCAAAATTTCAACTCATCTATTAACAATAGAGAACAGCAAATAACAATGAAAACATAAATCAGCTTGCAATTTAAAAACTAAGAATCGGGGTTGGCGAGATGGCTCAGCAGTTAAGAACACTGACTGTTCTCACAGAGGACCTAGGTTCAAATCCCAGTACCCACAAGACAGTTAACAACCATCCACAACTCCAGTCCCAGGGGATCCAAGCCCTCTTCAGACCTCTGTAGGTATTGCACGACATGGGTGCACTTACATGTAGGCATAACACTCATACACATAACATAGAAATAATAAATAAAATACTTCAAAAAACTAGGAATCAACTGAGGAGCCTCAGAACATTGAACTCTGTAAGCAGCCATGTGATGTTGATGCAGTTGTGTTTTCTATAACATCCAATTTTTCTCTTCTGTAGATATGAATGAAAATAACAACTGTCTCCTTGAGTTGTTGTGAGGACTAGATGAGACACTGAGTTATGGAAAAGGTTCTAATGCCAGTTTTTCGAGTAGAAATTCACGTAGAGCAGAATAAATCCCCTTGCATCCTTTGAAGAGGCACAGCGGTCCAGGTCACGGCCAGCCTTGCGCAGTGCCACTGGGAATTTGTATCAAAATTCTAGCAGAGAAAACCTTTGCTTTGTTGTTTCACTGTGATTTGTTTTTAATGAAGAGAGCTTGGAAGCGGACTCGTGGGAGTCAGGGACAAGCGCACTGATATACCGAAAAAAAAAAAAAAAAGCTTGGAGACAAATTATTCAGGGCTACTGAGGAGAGCAGCAGACTTTGAAGAACTGGGACTTTTCTTCCTCCTTCTGAGCTGAGGTCAGAAATATCATTGCTTAGTGGAAAGGTACTTGCTATATCCCCAAGTTAATTAGCTGATAACAGGCAACTTGGAGAAAGTTTTGAGCTCATTATTTAACAACATTTTGGTGCAATAAACTGTCCAATGTAATGTGATTAGGACTAGGAAAGCCCCGGGTATTTTCACTACTGTTAAACGCAAGTGTTTGAAGAAAACTTCTTGATATGAAACTTTTCTGTGAAGCAAAACATTAAGTTTCTACTAGGGGCTCATTTCCGGGTTTGTGCTTTATTTACAGATGATTAAGTTTAGCAGCAAATCTGATCGTTAACTGAATCATAATTCACTTAGTTATTAGAAGAGTGTATGTAGTATATGGATTTGAGTACTAAACTGTGCTAAACATCGCTGGTTTGAAAATGTAATGTTTCTTTAAGAACTCAACAAATGTCTCACAGCTTCAAATTTCTCCAGTTACAGCTGTTATGGTCATTCCTGTACATGAGACTGTCAATACACGCAAATAAAATTACAGATAAAAATATGAAAGCAAGGCGAAGAGCATGCAATGCACTACTAATGACAAATCACAGATATTAGAAATCTAATAATAATTCCCACTAACATGAGGTTAGAAGATCTAGTTATGAGAATTTTTCACCACTTTGAATCAGTGCAATTATCTGAATCACTGCAATGGCGAAACAGCCATTCCATCTGCGTCTGCCTGGCTTTCTTGAGTGAACAAAGAGATAAATGCAAAGGACTCTTAGACTTCAGTGTCCCTGGGAGGACAATGAAGTGTTTTACATTGATATTATCAATGTGAAATATTTTCATTAATTGTTAAATGTAATATGAAAGATGCGGGGGCTAGAGAGACAACTCAGAGGAAGAGCCCTGACTGCTCTTGCAGAGGACCAGGGTTCTGGTCCCAGCACCCACATGGCAGCTAACAGCCATCTGTAACTCCAGTTCCAGGGGTTCAAACGCCTTCTTCTGTCCTCCGCGGGTGTTGCATGGCATGGGTACACGTACACACATATGAATAAATGCTCATACACATAAACTCAAGATAAAATATGAAATATAAGAAATAAAAATAAAATATATTTCCTTCTTAAAGACAAAAAATGCTTTCTATCACTATGACAATACAGTTGAGAGAGTTAATGTGGAAAAACAAGTTTATTTTAGCTCACTGCTATGAGGTTTCAAATCCAGGATTGGTTTTCCCTGTCGGCGCCTTGGGGTCTATGACGAACAGACACATTAAAGTGGGAACATGTGGTACAGCAACACTTCCTACCTTAGTAGTCAAGCAGATCAAGGTGAAGGGAAAGAACTGAGGTCCCATGATTCTTCCCAGGGCCATGACTCTAGTCACCTAAGACTTCTTAGTAGGTCCTACTTCTTACAAGGCCTGTCACATAAGGATACCACTCTGAGGACCAAGGGTTCAACACAGCATCCTTGTAGGACATTCACGATCTTATAGAAATACATCCAAGATTTGCTTATTTCTCAGTTTTAGAAGGTACTGGGGATTGAGCCTAGAATTTCTGTATCCTAAGCAAGTGTTCTACCACTGAGCCACATCCCCTGAGCTGTATCTACTGCTTTAAAATGCTCTGTATATGAAATGATTTTTATGTCTCTTCACAAGATTATTTTATTTATCATTATGTTTTTGAGATTCATCCTCATTACTGATTACAAGTATGATTTATCTAGATGACTTTCTAATATTTCTCATAGGCTCTGAGAAATTTTATGAAGGTACTAGAATGCACCTTTTGGCAAAAGTGTGCACAGATATTTCAGAGAGTTTTAGCTAGAAATGGATCAGAGGAGGGTGCATACCATATTTCTTTAGATTTATAATATACTGACAACTATTTTCTAATAAAATGTCTGTAGAAATTTCCAGAAAAACATGCTGTCACTTAACTTCTCTTACTGAACATACCCTTTTAGTTTTTCCAAATTTCATTGATTCGATACAATTTTAACCAACCAAAACATTCTTGCCATAAAAATTAAATTAAAAAAAATAAAGGCCAAATGTGTCAAATCCTTATCATTTCAAACTAAAAATTTCCCCAAAGCAAAATCTACTAGCTAAAGAAATAAATCTCAGTTCAAAAGTTAAAATGGTAGTACCTAGACATATTTCAAAAAACAGATTGACAAGTGTGGTATGCACTCAGAAATACATAAAAAGCTTAAGTCAGAAATCAAAGATTTTAAAAACAGGTACAGTAACTTTTGGATACAATTTCAGAAAAAAATAAAGGCTGTGGTCAATTATTGGAGAAAGGTATTTAACTAGTCTGTGAAATATTTATCAAATAATTAGCTGCTTATCTACTAAAAACTGGGAAGAGTTCCAAGATACTTACAAATAAAATAAACTTAGAAAAGTTTGTAAGTTCATGAAACCATGAATAAGTAATTTTATGATTAAATGCAGATAGGGATTTCTAAAATCAGAGAATCAATGCAATAATCACTAACAGACATGAATGAACTAATCCATTTTACAAAATCTAAAAGAAATAATACGGATTATCAAACCTATCATTAGGTGGTATTCACTTTCTAAAATATTTTTTGAGCTTTTGTGCATTTCATATAATAGATCTTAGTCAAACTTAGACCTCCTCCTCACCCATGTCTCCTGTAGTCCTGCCTGCCCATTACTGGATTTCATGCATTCTATTACCTATGTTATGTTTGATAAGGTCAAGCAAGTATACCCAGATGCCCCTCCATGTAATTTCATCCCCTAGAGTCAGCCTATCTAGAGTCACTGTCTTAAAGAAGATCTACTCTCCTGCACCCAGCAGTAATTAGTTGCCAATAGTTCTTTGGCTAGGTTTGGGGTCTGCTGCTCATTTCCTTCATTCTATGCTGGGGTTCTGTCTGACTGAGTCAGCATGAGTCTTGTACATGCTGTCACCATTGGTGCATGTTCATATGAGCAAGTTCCCAGTGGCCTGAAAGCCTGTTTCCTTATGTTGGTTCACAGGCCCTGGCTCTTACAATCTTTCTGGCCTCTCATCCACAATGGTCTCTGAGCCATGGGTGGGCGATATTTAATATAGGAGTCTTATCCAGGGATACACACTCTGAAGTCTCTTGTTCTCTAAACCTTAGCCAGTTGTGGCCTTCTGTGTGCATCTCACTTTGTTTTATGAGCAGGCTTCCCTGGTCAGAGTTGAGGCCTGTATTAGTTTTCTGTCTACCCCAAGTTCCACTATGTTCTATGAGCCTTAGGTGAAGAGGCTCCACTATAGATGTGTCACTTAGGGCTGGGCATCCCTCAGACATATATTGTGTGTGACCAGTTGTAGAACTCTGTAATAGCCTTCATCTGTTGCAAAAAGAAGCTTTGATGAGTGGTGAACAGTATACTTGTCTGTAAATATTAGGATCCATGTTTAACATGCAGTAAGAAATTATATTTCTTTCCCTTTACCTCTGTGGTTCTTTCACATTTTCCTAGCTCCTGATGGATATATACTCAGATAAAAGGGGTTGGTGCTAAGATTTGCAGATGAGGGAGAGCATATGTGGCTTGCTCCTCAGAGTGTGTGTTACTTCATAGTATAACTGTTTCTAGTTCCAGCCATAAATTTCATAATTTCATCTTTCCTCATTCTTAAATAGAACTCCATTGTGTAAATGTACCACATTTTCATTATTTATTCATCAGTTGAGGGACACTTAGGTTGTTTCCATCTCTTAGCTATTGTGAAGAGAGCAGCAACAAACATGGATATACATGTATCTCTGCAGAAAGATGAATCCTTTGTGTATATGTCAAGGAGTGGTATAACTGGGTCACATGGTATGTTCAGTTTTAGTTTTTTAAGAGTTCTCCACACTGCTTTCCATAGAGGTTGCATGAGCTTGCATTCCCACCAGCAGTGGATGAGTGTTTCCCCTTTATCCACATTCTTGTCAGCATTGGTGTTTTTTGTTCTCCTGATCTTAGCCAGTCTGACTGGAGTACAATGAAATCTTAAAGTGGTTTGTATCTGCGTTCCTCTAATTGCTAAGGATGTTGATGTTTTCAAGGTATATTTTAGCCATTTTTTTCTGCATTTGAGAATGATCTGTAATCTCTAGGTGGTTTTGCCTTTTAAGATAAATACTAAACCATGAGATCATTACGCCATAAAGGAAAAAGTCACATTTCAAGGAAAATTATACTTCAATAATAAAAACAAATAATAAAGTTAATATAACTGTCAGAAAAAATTTAAAAAGTCAATGAGATGGCAATGGGAAATGTCGTATGCCATTTCAGTGATCAGTTACTAATTAATGCATCCAAGTGCTGGAAAGGTTGTGGAATAGAAAGGACATCCTCAAACCTCTGCTTCAACATTGTTGATAATATTGGGAAAATCTAGTAAAACTAAAATTTTTATAACTGTAACCTAATTCTTTCCATCCATTTCTCTAGCTCAGAAATACTATCATATATTCATGGGGAAACTGGTTGAGAGAGTTTGTATACTCACTTGAAATGGGACATGAATTTAATAAGCATATTACTAAATAAACTACAGTGTATCAAATTCACATGAACCTACATACCATTTAAAATATCTCAGCATGTATTTATTCAGTTGATGAAAAAATTGGGTGGTACAAGCAATTTTCTGAACAATGCATATATTATGGAATTGAGCAAACATAAACGAATCCTCATATTTTAGTTATATTTGGATGGATATTATATACAAATAATAAAATAGACACACATTGGAATGAACTGTACAATTCTTAACCTGAAAGAAAACAGAACAACTTACTAAGGAACAAGACATGCTCAACATATTAAAATATTTCATTTAAAACAAAAAACGTTAGCTATTTCTGTGCAGTATGTACGGTACCTAAATCAATGTTTAATGTGTTATTTTCTTTGGTTTATTTCTTATTTTTATACAAAAAATTCCACCATAGCAATTTTTGTTTCCAGTAAAATCTTGGCTGCTATAGCTTTCACTTTCACAGTTCAGGACCCCTTTCCCACGCTCTACCCCAAAATAATAATGTGCACTTTTAGGCAAAGAAAGAGTGAGGGATCATACCTCAAAACATTTTCTTACTTTATTTTTCTTTTCTTTTTTAATTAATAAACGTGTTCTTGACAATCTCATATATGGAAACAGCACATTTTGGCTACTCCTATGCCTATTAATTCCCCTTCTTACAAATATCTTTCCAATGTGTGCTAGTTGTTTCATTTAGCATCTTGCCAAATTTCCCTATGTTCATCTGTGTGAACCTGAGTTTGGAACTGACCATCAGAGTCTACTGGGCCCATCAATCAGTATACAACTGAATATTACAATTGAATACAATTGTCTACCATAATCTAGAGTTGCCAATATATCAGTGGTAAATGGTAGGGCCCCCTGGAAACCCTTCCCCTGAGGCTGTGGTTTAGGAGGGTCTGATTGGTATGGTCTCGTGCCAGTAGGAGTGGCTGTTGTGAGCTCATGTTTGCTATGATTGATGGCATTCGGCAGTGCTTCTATTCTTCCAACTCGACAGTCTTTTTGTCTCTTCTTCCACAATGTTCCTTGTTTTAAAGGCACAGCATAAATGTATTTTTAGGGCTTAGCCCTCAACTGTCCTTAACTCAGCATCTTGTACAACATAGGAGCTGAACTGAATTATTCACTTACATGGTCCAGGATCCTAACCTGGGAATGACACCACTCACAGAGGGTGAGTCTTCCCACTTCAGTGCAGTCAAGATAATCTTCAGGCATGCGCAGTGGACTCTCTTCAAAGTGCTTCTAGATTTTGATAAGTTGACAGTTAACACTAACAATCACAAACATGCTACAGAAAAAGTTTCAGTTTTCCCAGACCTCACATCCAGTTCCCCTTCTAGCCTTAGGCACAGGCCCACTTGTGCTCTTTGAGCCCCAGATCTCTGGACAACACTTAGTCCAGGTCTGCACACTGTGTCATCACCTCTACTCAGGCCATCTCAAGTTTTCAGTCTAGTTTCTTAGACCTTCACATGCTGTCCACATCCCACCCTGCCTTTCCACTCCTGAGACCAGCCTTCTAACCTGGCTATCCCCACCTGCACTTTCCTTGGATTCCTGAGACCAGATTTCTTCCTTACCCAGTTTGATAACCCCTCCACAGGCTGTCCCCAACCTCACCTTGCCTTGGATTACTGCGACCAGCCTTCTACCATTCTGCCTATTACCTTGACCTACCTACTATTAAAATCACCTAAAGCCTTTCAAGAACCTGAAGCACACAAATAAGATGTCAAATCTGAGCAAAAGCAACCCAGTTACATCAACAATATAAACAGAACCAAAACTCAAATAAACAGAAGAAGAATAGAATTTCCAAGTAGACATACAACCAACAAATGACATCAATATGCCCAAGCGGCAACACAAAAACACAGATAATATGAAAACTAAGATATGTCACCAACAGAATCTACTAGTCCTTCAGAAGTGCACTACAAGCAGAGGACAGGCATAAAATTCTGATGAAAGTGCAAGACTATACAAATATGGGGGACTTAACGAAATCTGAAAAACAACGCAGGACTTGAAAAGTGAATTCACAAAAAAACAAATATTAAAGAAAACTCAAATGGAAGTGAACACAGAAGTGAAAAATTCAATAAACCAACTGGAAACAACAGGAGAAAGCCTCACAAGCAGAATGAATGAAACAGAAAATAGAATATCAAGGTTGGATGCCAAAGTCGAAGAGCTGAACACCTTAAGCCAAGGCTATGCCAAATTTAAAAAATAAAGCAAAAGAATGGAATATGCAGGAAATGTGGGGATACATGAAAGGGCCAGATCTATGCATCATAGGCATATAGGAAAAATAAGAATCTCAGGTCAATGGCATTGGCTAGATCTTCAACAGGATTATAGAAGAAAATTTCCCTAAATCAAGGAAAGACTTACCTATAGAGATTCAAGAAGCACATAGAATACCAATTAGCCATGATAACAGAAGGCCCCCACAGCATATCAGAGTAAAAAACCATTAGATGCATAGAACAAAGAGAGAGTACTGAAAGGTGCTAGAGAAAAATAAGTCACATATAAAGGAAAATCCTTAAGAACTACAGCTGTCTTTTCAATGCAAACTAAGAAAGCCAGAAGAGCCTGGACCAAAACATTTTCAGTTCTAAATGGTCATGGATGCCAACTGAGAAGACTTTATCTTGGAAAAATATCTATCATAGTCAATGGGGAATGGAAAATTTTCCATGACACAAAAAGCCTGAAAAAATTCATGTCTACAAATGCAGCACTGTAGAGAATGCATGAGGCAATACAAATGACCAAGGAGTTGAATGATATACCCAAGAAGTTACAGAAAGAAAACAGAAGAAGGCATAATTACAGAAACACAAAATAGGAACCAGACAGAAACCAATTAAAGTGACAGTAACCAATACACATGTTCCAATAATAACTAAATATCAATGGCCTCAACTCACCAGTCAAAAGCCACAGATTAGTGGAATAGATTAAGAAAAGAAAATCTACCTTCTTGTTGTCTTCAAAAAACTTATATCAACTTCAAGGACACACACTACCTTAAGGTGACAGGGTGGAAAAAATATTCTAAGCAAATGGCACTAAGAAGCAAGCTGGTACAATTTTAGTATCTGAGAAAATGGGCTTCAAATGAAATCTAACTACAGGAGATAAGGAGGGTACCAAGAAGATACTACAGTCATGAACATATATGCACCAAACTCTAGTGTATCCAATTTCATAAAAACAGTATTACAAGACTCTAAAACAGAGATTAACCCCAATACATTAGTAATAGCTGGCTTCAATACCCCAGTACCTCCAATAGACATGTGAATTGGCAAAAGAATATCGAGACCCATCTGAATTAAATGACATCATACATCAAATGGATTTAATAGACATCTAAAGAATATTCCATCCAAGCACCAAAGAATGTACTTTCTACTCAGAAGTCCATGCAAGTTTCTCTAAAATTGATCTCATGCTGAGGAACAAACAAAACAAATCTCAACAAATGCAAAGATATTGAAATAATTCCATGCATTCTATCAGACCACAATGCTATTAAGCTTATAGTCAACCACAAAAGAAGCTCTAGTAACTACACAAACTCATGGAGATTAAAACAAGATACTCCTGAATGATGAATGTGTCAATGAAGAAATTAAGAAAGAAATAGAACTATTCCTAGAACTAAATGAAAATGAGAACACAACACAACAAAACCTCTGGGACACTTTAAAAGCAGTTCTAATAGGGAATTTATAGATCTAAGTGCCTATATTTAACAAACCAGAAAGAGCATATATAAATGACTTAATGATACAACTCAAGACTCTGGAAAGATAAGAACAAACCATCCCCAAACCTAGCATAGAAGAAGAAATAACAAAAATCAGAACATGGGTTTATAAAGGCGGAAGGATGGAGAATTTGTTTTTGTGTGCCATTTAACAAGGCTTGACTTTGGAACTGTCAGTTTGCATGCTCACAAATAAAAAAAAGACAATGCAAATAGGAAAAAGGATAACCTTAACGGGACAATAGGCAGCACCTCATATAGAATGAAAAACAAACATAGAACACAAGTAACTTTTGAGCACAGTGCTCAGGTTAGATTCCTTCAGTCTGAATGTAGAAAAGAACTTCAAGAATATTGAATACAGATTAGTAACTTTGTTGTTCATGGTGATCTGGGGTAGCAATTAGGTACATGCTTATACATAGAAAGACCTGAGCAAATGGAGTTTGCTGCAGGCAACCAGACTTCCCATGTAATTAGAAAAATACTATGATGTATCTCCAGTATTCCCATGATATGATATGAGAACATATGAAATAATTCTGCATCACTGAATAAAACAGAGGCATCAGAAAAAGCATATTATTATGTCTGTGTTCGTGCAAAATTACACATATATCAATGGACCACATCTAAATAACTGTCTGTGTTGAAGGTGGTGATTGACTCATGTCAGGTTCCAAGGTTGGAATAGGGAAACTAGGAAGGGGTTGTGGATTATTTTTGGATGTCAGATAAAGAAAATAATTTAAAAATCATTGAGATAATGGGTACACCAATCTGTGTCTGCTTACATATAACCTAAGCACAGGAAAAAGACATAAAAATAAGAGAGGCAATACTTGGTTTGGGGGAAGAAGTAAGGAGGCCAGCAGTTCAGCAGGTGTGGACGGGTTACGAAAGAGCAATGAGAGAAATATGACCACAATGTTTTGAAACCAATACAAAACTTAAACAAAATAAAGTCTAGTAATAGGTACATGACAATAGGCCACAGTATTCATCCATAGCACCTGCCACTACTCAATATCTGGAAATTTAACACTGAAAGAAATATTGACAGTAATCAAAACATATGTGAGGAAATAATAATCCAGGAAACATAATGTAGTTTAGTATGTAAGTAGGTGTCCTACCTAACAAAGAAGGGAAAGCTCTGCCTTATAATAGAATTCATGTCACTAAGCGTAGGAAAACTGCGCAATAAAACTCCCTGCTTTCAAACATTATAGTCACTGTTGACTTAACTGAGAAACATCAATAGCTACTAAAGGTATTATATAAAATTTGAATACTAAATCTGAAGTTATTTCCTTTCTGATTAAAAAGGAAAACTGGCTGATGGATGATCTTGGCAGACAGCACCTTCACAAATCAGGAAGTTGACATCACTCATGTCAGGTACAAATTGGCATGATGCTCCTTCTACTGCAATGCCCTGAGAGCACTACAATACTCTTGTCATGTTCCTGCCAGAAAGGCATCACTTGAATGCAACCATGAACCCATGCCAGACGGTTTTGTCCATGAAAGAACAAATTATGAAAGCCAAGAATTTTCCACAGAAAAAGACATCAAAGAGATGTGAGAGCGAAACACAATGTGTGATTTAGATTTGGATTCTGATTTGGAGGAAGAAATTACACAGAGAAAGAGATGAGATAACAGAAAATCTCAGTATGGGTTATCTGTACTAACTAGATAATCTCTCTCTCTCTCTCTCTCTCTCTCTCTCTCTCTCACACACACACACACACACACACACACACACACACACACACACATATTTACATTTCATGAATTTCAGCCACACATGTAGAAGTGAGAATTCTTTCAAACAAATGCTCAGGCCCCAATTATTCCCATTACTTCAGCAAAAATAAGAATAATATAGATCAGAAAAAAACAGGCGTGAGCAAATACTAACAACTGTTGAATACAGATGAGAGCTAGAGGTCAGCTCATGGCTAGAAACTTGCAGTGTTCCGTAAGCTAAAACTTACCTAAAAATGAAAATAAACAACTTTAGTAAAAAGCAGCATTTACCTTAAAATCTCTGGACCTACTTGACAGACAGACCTTCAGAGATTTGCTTGATGTTACATCAGACCTGTCACCAAGGCTCACACACTGGCACTCTGAGTTTGTGATTCACTCAGTATATCATGCGGTACTGAAGTGTAAGTGGGGTGATAATGATGTACCACTTGATGATGACATGACCCAACATCTCATTAGGGTTGTTAGGGGCCTTTGTTTTCTGCTCAATGCAACACTTTCAGCATTTTTCTGATATTTCAGAAATTGTGTAAGATGTGGGGTCCAGAGTTTTTGGAATGACTTTAATAAATGGACATAATTAAAAGTAACAACTTTTAATGAACCCAAGCAAAACCACACTCTTCTATTTTGTAATCTGGGCACCTAATCTTGTTTCCTGGCAACCTCCAATTTGGTACTCCACCGAATACGAAAGAATGCATGCATGAATAAATGTGGGTGTGTTTTTAAACTAAGATATAAAAGGACTGAAAGGCAGTGCACCCATATCCACTGCACACAGGGGAGATTGGGAAGGAGGCAATACCTTAGGTGAATGAGATATTCTAGATCTAGGAGTGAAGGCCTGGATGATCTGTTAAGATTAGGGTGGATCCAAGTTTGTACTTTCCCCGGTTGAAACTGCAGATATTTTGAATGAAATCATGGGTGGGACCAGGTTCCAAGACACAGTTCAAGGGACAGAGTTCCAACAAAACAGTTCCATCAGCACAGTCCAAGGCTCAGAGGGTTCCAAGGGATATCTAGGAGCATAAGTATCCTCCAAGTTAGGCCATTAGAGTTAGGCTTTTTTGTTGTTGTTCAGGTAATTATAATAGTAATGGTACACAGAGTGAGCACGCGTGTGAACAAATGTGTGTGAATGCATGCACACACACAGACACACACACACACACACACATAACAAACAGATAAATAGGTAGCTATATACACAATGCCCTGTAGCCTGGTATTATCTTCCCTAGAGTCTTCAGCATCCAGTGGAGCGCACTGGCATAAAATAGATTCAATTAGTATTTATAAACTCTTATGATGGATTTAGACAGAATATATATGCAAGGCACCAAACAATGTGCTGAACTGATTGCAAAACTTTTCAAAGGGACAGGATAGGACCGCAAGGGCCCTAGGAAGATAACTTAGAAATGGATCTGCAAGAGTCACATAAATTACATAGGTAGTACACGTAGTCACGTATATGTAACGACTGTAAGAGTGTTGTTTTTAAAAGTCTGTAAGTGAATTTAGCAGCCCATCCTGTTTGTCTATGTGAAGATCCTGTTCTCATTTTTTTCTACTAGAAAATACAAAATCATTTAGAATTAAAGTCATGATGTTTTGATATACCTGTAAGTCTTGAAATGATTATTGCATTCAAGTAAAGTAACTTATTCATCATCACTGTCTTTTTTGATTATTTTTTGAGAATTTCAAAAATAAGCTGTTGAAAAAATATGAACAATGGCAAAGAAAGAGTTTATGGATAGTGACAGAGGTCAATGCTTGTCAGGAAGGAGCTTCAGTTTCAACAATGAAATGCTGAAATGATACACGTGAACCATGACACGGTTTAATTCTTACCAAAATGTGGAAATGTGGTTATTTCTATTGTTTTTCATTTCCATGAGAATTATTGAAGGAGTGCCTCTTTGCTGGACCTTAAGTTCGTCAAAGAAGTCAAAGCTGGCTGAACGCTGCTTAGATGCTTGAGACGTAACATTCTATTCAATCTTCTGTTTACATACCTTTCTTTCTTTATTCTCTAATTTTCTTTATTTTTGAAAAGTACTCTGCAACATTTAACAGTGATTTTTAACAACAAATTTTATGTGCTGTTGTGGATCTAAAACAATAACCATAGCTCAATGTCATTTTTTGTTTGGTTATTTATTTGTTTGGTTTTTCTTTTTTATGTCTTGTCACCTAGGCTGATGTACAACTCACCGTGGCCCAGACTGGATTTGAATGTACGTAAATCCCCCTTTCTAAGCCTCCCAAGTGCATGATTACAAGCATGTACTAACATGCTGGGGTTTTAAAAATATTACTAGTTTGATAATTTCTTACAGTGTAGTTTGGTCATATTCAGACCCCTCTCCCCCTTCTGCTCCAAACTTACTACAGTCTCCACTTCATGTTATATATTATCATTTGTCCTTTTTTCCCCCTGAGGCCTATTGAGTCTAATCTGTATTTGGTTTGAGACTATCCTTTGGAGTCTGGTCAACCCATCAGGCATCACACCAGTAAGAAAAATTTACTCTCTCTCTCTCCTATAATCCATAAAATACCAATAAATCTTCGGCTAGGCCTGAGTCTTCTGGTGTGCCACCACAGTCCATGCTGGGTCTCTCTCTGGCTTGAGTTTGCACAGGTCTTGTGCTGCCATTGTATGTGTTATGGATTCACATATGCAACTACCCTTGGTGTCCTGACAACACATTTTCTGAGTATTCCGTTACCACCTCTGGTCTTATAATCTTTCTGTCAACTCTTCCATAATGATCCTTAAACTTTGTGAGAAGAGGGTACAATATAATTGTCCTATTTACTGATGAGCACTCTGCAGTCTCTTAATCTCTGCACATTGGCCATTTTTGAGTCTTTGTATTAATCACCATCCACAAGAATCTAGTCTGCTAAGAGTGGAGAGATGCACTTATATATACATATATATATGTGTAAGTTATTGAGTCTCAGATTAATATATCTATTTAGCAAAATTATATTACTAGAATATGCTATCCATATTACAGGCAGAGAAAGGAAATCATCAACCTTACCCAGCTGTGAACCCTGTGAGCAACAATAACAATTACCTTGGCCAAGTTTACCCACTGGTGAAATAGTGGCATGAATATTATGGAAGCAACCAACCACCATCTATTGGATGCAAGGCCTGCTTCAGAAGATGGAGCTGATAGCTGGCATTGTTCTCACACTGAAAACCTGTGGTTAGACAGGTCACAGGGCTCAAGGGAGAACCTGCTGGGTTTTCTTCTTCATTGCTTCTTAGATATTTTGTTAGCTATATTTTTAGTTGAATATTGTTTATTTAGCTTATATTTTGATTTTGAGAACACTTTATTATTTTCCACTTTTATGCAGTTAATTTATATTTTCTTTCCACTTCACAAAAATATTCTGCTGCTTTACAGCTTTTAGAGACATTTCTGAGAAACTGGATGATGTATTTTATTTTCCAAAGAATCAAAGAGACAACTAAGCCTTAGAAAAGTTACTTACCACAGAATTAACAGCCAAGAGCTCCTTTTAAAGGTAATATACACACGTAACCTAGAGATTATGAGTTGCTCTTATGTTCAAGAAAGAAAAGGAACAGTTTAGGCTAGTGAAGTGATTCAGCTCCACCCTACCCCGTGATAATAATGAATGTCTCCAATTCTCCTGCTTCCACTGAGAGCCTTCCACGGTGCATTGGAATGAGTCCGGTGCACACTCTGGGATCTGTGGACAGTGCTTTTCTTCTGGTTAAAGCTCTACATATTTTATGTCCTATATAATACTTTTTGAAACCAATGTTTTAATTTACAAAATGAAGATACTGTTGATGTAAAAATATAAAACTATATAAATTATGAATAAAACTAATAACACAAAAACCACAGCACAAAGAATATTCAAATGCTACAAATCAGTACATTGACTATAACTTTAAAGTTTCCTATCCTGTTATGAGTGGCTGAATGCTGAATGGACAGAATCAAATTTCCCCCACATCATGACAAAATCTATGAAACTCTGTGTATATATGGCCTTAAAACAAAACTGTGTGGGATATAGACCAGGAAAATGTAAATGAGAAAAAAATCCAATATGCTAAATATAAAATGCAAAAGCATTTACTTTGACATTTATGGATGAGCGTGCTGCATAACAATTTGTAATATCTATGTTATTTGCAGGGATAAATTGAATCTGATTTGTTTGTATTGCTTTTGCCTCAATAAATTAAAAGATAATCTCTGAGTTAAAGGCACACAGGACATAAGCGTGTGGAGAGGACTATGGGAACGTGAGTGTGCATGCATATTTCTTGTTAAACAAATAGAAACATCAGAAATATCCACAATTCACAGTGAAGGTCTGTGAAATCAGGGCTAATTCTTTGGGTCACAATGCATGAGTCCCATGGGCCTTTCCTAGCACATCAGCTGTTCCTGCTATTGTTCCCACACAGGCCTATCGAATAATGTCCTTTGTATTGGGTCTTAATTATGATATCTTGAGATGTAAAGGCTCTTTGCTCTGTGATGCTTTTATTATACATCCATAAAGAAGGATGATACAGAAGCACATGCAAATTGAAAATGGACAACTGCCTCAGTGGTTTGCCTTCAAAATATTCAGGCTACATTGGAGAAATGACTCAGGTGTTAAAGTGCTTGTCTTGCAAACATGAAGCCCTGAATGGTTCTCAGAACCTATATAAAAAGACAGACACTGTGGCCATGCTCCTTTAATCCCAGCCCTGGGAGACTTGGAGAAAATCAGATTCCAGAAGGTCATTGACCAGCCAGTCCAGACAAATCTGTTTCCAGCTCACTGAGAGACCTTGTCCCATGAATGAAAGGTGACGACCAGCCCAGAAGAGATGCAATGGAGGCACAACCAGTGGCCTCACTATTGTCTGTTCACACATATTCACATCCACCTGCATGTTTACATGTACACAACATTAATAGGTGCACCTCTACATTAATAGGTACAGATCGACATTAATAGGTAGCTACAACGTATCTCCCCTAGACATATAAGAAAAGTCCAGTCTAGAAGTTTTCACTTGCTAATCTATTACAGATAAATTCTTCTTAAAACATGAAAAAATCTAAAAATATTTGTTTTTGACTATGCATATACATATATATTAATTGGTTTGTATTGAATTTTTGTGTATTTCAAACAGATCATCTCAATCTTAATCATCTTTATACCTCTGTCCCCACCCGCGGCACCCTCCCATAGGCCTCCCCGCTGAAGCTCATATACTATGTCATCCCTGTTAAGGCCCATTTTGTCAAGTCAGTGTCCTTAGATTTTCTCCAATGCAAGTCCATCCACTGAGGTCTAGCCAGCCTATCTAGAGTCCCTTGTTTTAGGAAGGTCAGCTCTTCTTCACCTAGCAGCAATCAGTTGCTAATATTTCTTCAGATAAGATCGGGGTCTGCTGTTCAGTTTAGCAGTTCTATGCTGGGTTTCAGTCTGAAGGAGTTTGCCCGGGACTTGTGTATGCTGACACCATTGCTGTAGAATCATATGAGCAGGGTCCCAGGAGCATGTAGGACTCTCTTTCCATATGGTCCTGCATCTCCTCCCTGGCTCTATAATCCTTCTGCCCCCTCTTCTGTGATGGTCCCTGAGCCTTGGGTGGGTGGTTTAATATAGGAGTCCTGTCCAAGGGCCAGCATTCAGCAGACTCTTGATCTCTACACACTTTGGCCATTTGTGACCTTTTGTGTTCCTTTTGAACATTGTATAAAAGATTGATACTTGAAAATTTTATAATTCTATGTTGTTTCACATATTATCTCTATCTTGATTCAAAAAGGTTTGACAAATAGCAATAAATCAATGCAATTAAAAATCAGATATGTTTCTTTAAAGATACCACTTAAATAGAGGGACTAATTTGGTGTTAGATTGTTTGGGTTGGCCGTTGTCCTAAGCAAATTTAACCTGCTTTATTAGGAACTGTCAATCACACATTTTGACCATAAGGCAAATACAGCAGGTGGTTAAAAAGGCTGAAAACAATAACACAAAACAGATGCTCCCTAGAAAACACCTATTAATCTTTTATAAGTTTAAGATAAATTTTAGTGTATGCAAATCTCCCATTAAATGGTAATGTTGGATAGAAAAGAAAATAAATTATTAAATGCTTTAACACAGCAATTGGCTTGATTTCAGAGATACAGGTGACTTAGATTTCTAAAATATGAGAAAAAATGGAGTGTTTAAATAACAAAGATGAAGTTTGTGGCAAAAAATATATTTACGACACAGCTGATTGTTTTGAAAATAGCACCTACTTTCACTAGAAAATCGTGAAAAGTATAAAAATAAATGTGTTAGTATGTTTGCTTTGACAAACTTGCATGTGCAGCTAATTTAAATCTGCCTTCTTCTATAGGATATTGTTATAGTTTGGGTGCTGGATGTCTCCCAAGGTACATGTAGTAAAAATGTTGGTCCCCAAGAAGGTGCTCTTGAAAAGGGCCAGAACAGTTAGGATGTGGGTTTCACGCAAAAATCTTAGGTCATTGGGGATGTGCCTTTGAAGAGTATTGCAGGAAGTTATTTCTACCCATAGTGTTCTTTACCATACGCTGGGAAGATCATTTGGAATTCCCAATGTGCTTTCTTTTTTTTTCTTTCCTTTTTATCATAAAAACCATAATTTGAAATCATGTTTCTGGATTTCCAACAGATGCTCAATGACAAAGAAAATTTCACCAGTGAGAGAAAATGTCACTCCAGAGAAGCATTTTCCCACCTATCAACCTAGACTGATGGATCTCAAAGGGGCTCTTGTTATTTTAATCTTCTGAAAAATTAAAAGAGGTGATAAAACAATTGAGACCAAGGACTTCAAGATGGTTATCCCTAATGTGTTTTAGCGAGGGCCGAGGAAAGAAAATAAAAATTCAAATTTAATACCTGTATTCATTAGTTACTAAAGTTTAAATATCATAAAACACAATGTCCAGCACAGAGAGGTCCTTCTAAGAACAGGTGGTTACAGGTAGAGAGATGTTTGCAGCTGCAAGATTTATGTTGAATATGCATTTTTCAGTTTGTTTTGAAATGGAGAAATTAGTTACAGATGTGGTTTCAACTATGTTTAAAAATGGCATTATCCAAGTTAATTATTTCAAAATATTCTATGAAGGATGTTTTCCCCCCAAATGTATTATAATTTAAAATTAGAAATAACAGTTTCTAATGAGACTCAGTGCTGTTTGATTCAAGTAAACAGGATATCTGTAGCCCTCTGGACAAGTCCTAGAGCAGACACTGGAGATCAATAAAAAGGAGCACCAAACTGTCTTTACACATTCTTTCTTTCTGCCTGCTCACCTACTCACTATATTTTGAGCACATTCCCCCACAGTTCTCTACTCCCCAACGAACTTTATCTTCATGTACCAGATTCTCTTTAAAACACCAATCTTGATTCTCTTAACTTAAATTCACTCTTCAACATTGCATGTGTGTTCTCATCACTTGTGACCTCTGTGGTCTTTGCCCCAACTTTTTTGTATTATAAATCCTCAAGATGCAAAGCAAAATATAAATATTTGTTTCTCTTGATTATGATCACAGGGATGCCAAATAGGGGAAACATTTAAGATGGAAATATTAATTAACATCTTTAGTAATAACATGTTTTTCCAGGATGAATCAATTATTGATACCAATTATACCAAATTAAGTATGCAACTAGAGACTCTCTGGGCATATTGTCATTACTGTCAAAAATGATTCCTCAGTGAGGTGAGTACTGAGTTTGATGGTAGGAAATCAAAAGCTAACCCAATGAAATTATCCATCCTTTATATGGTTCGTTCACTTCATATGGTTCATTTTCCCTTTTGGAAAATGCAAAAGATACAGCCCCAAATAAAAGTTCAGTCTCAAATTATGGTTCAGTCTCACCATGTTTGAGGAATATCATTTAGGGACATTATACAGCATAGCATTTTAAAAAATAAAAGCACCTATAATATATGGTTTGAAAAACTAGCAGACATCCTTAATTAAATCAGGGCCATAGATGAAGGGAGAGGAAGAATGGAGAGAGAGGAAGGATGAGTGAGGAGTTGTCAGCCTTTGCAAATGGGAAGGCCCTTACTCCCAACACTGGTGCAAAGCAGGGCGGCCCTTCATGAAAATTATGTCTAAACTAGACAGTTCTTCCTAGACATGGAAATGTGTTTGCTTTAAACTGAGTCTAGCTGTTTAAAGCTAATTATTTTTCATTATTAAAATAGAGCAGTTTCAAAAGTTAACACAACATTAAGAAAATCGTGTTTGAAGACTCTTCCAGAAAAAAAATGAACTAAAAAAACTCAACTAGTTTTTTATTAGCTTTAGTTTGTTTATTAGCTTTTGTAGTTTATTTGCTGTGCACTTGATATCACCTAAATTCTTGCAAAGTAAATGTTTGCATATCATGCCCCTACAGAAGGAACTGGTTGGATCAGAGCACTTTGAAGAGTAGAAATCAGCAAAAAATAGAATATAGCTGCATATTCTAATCAACATGGAAGGTGTATATCATGATGAAGACTGAAGAATGGTTTCTGATCAAAATATGTTTAATAAGAAAAAGTTAACAGGGTTAGGCCAGACTGATAAACAGGAGTTAGTTATGTAACGATAATGCAGATAAGATGAGATCAGTTGGGAGGAGCACCCGAGAGACTAAATAAAGTACGTTTAGAAGCTGGGTGACAAACAAGGCTGAATTTTCAGTAATAAAGACAAGTCATACTAGAAAGTTTATCATTTTCGCAGGCCAGTAGAAAGCCCTGGAAATGGATTTAGTAACAGAGCTATGTGGTCCAATTTGGATTTAGAGGGAGCTGTGGTATGGCATAATACTGTCCTATGAGTGTCAAGCTTGGTTGCACCCACTTGCTTAGGATCATGATGAACAAACAGGGCTCTGGACCTCTGTAAGGAAAGAGGGGCCGAGAGAGACAGACACACCTCTCAACCAATCAGTTGGCCCATGTTGCACCAGGGGGAAGGACTAAGGGTGCCTAAGGGGAAAATGCCATGAAGGTGGGGTGGGTGGAGCTTCCCATTTTGAGTTAGCTGGGGAGTAATAGGGTTCCTGCCTGGATGTAGAGGGGGAGACTTCCGCCTCATTGCTCCGTAAGCAATCCCAAACAAACTTGCCGGTTTCCTGAGCTGCAGTTTGGCAGAGTACTACCTGTCTTTGTTGTAAGAAAAAGGTAGGAAGGGACTGGATGCCCTTTGTGCGTTCCAGAAGGGATTTTAGCAACACATGGAAATCTGGATACAAGGACAACCTTTGGAAACTTCAGGATACTTTGGAGTTGCATTGCTGAAATTCAGTTAAGAGATGAGTTTAGACAAGTGAGTTTTCTGTTTTCTATCTTTTAAATTACATATGAAATGAAGATGACAAAATTTCAAAAGCAGTTTGATGCACTCATTGAAAGAATTTTTATAAATGAACAAACTATAACAGCTAAGTGTTGAGATTAAACATACTGTAAGTACTAGAAATACTACTAGCAAGTTTTAACGATTGTTATAACAGTTACTAGTGTCTCACAATGATTTGCATTAGAAAGTTATCCATTCACTATATAAACTAGCAATATAAACAGGAAAATGATCAACTATTTGTTTGATTTATATTAAAGTATCACCTTACAAATACACATTTGGGTGATTATTTTCCTCCAGAGTCTAATATCTGCATGTATTTGTTTGTTTGTTTGTTTACTTATTTATTTGAGATTTTGAGATAGGGTGTCATTGTATATTCAGAGTTGACCTAGAACTGATTATGTAAGCTCAACCTGACCTCAACCTCATGATCTACCTGCCTCTCCCTCCTTAGTGCTGAGGTTGCAAGTGTCCATCTGGATGCCTGACAGGAACATTTTATGTTATTTGTTTTCTTTTTATTTCAGCACTATAATTAAACCCAAGGCCTTACTCATGTGCAGCAAAAGCTCTAGCTCTGTGGTCTATCCCCAGGCTACACTCTGCTATTTAATTCAAACTTTTAGTTGACTCTCATGTGCTGCTGTTTTTGCAGATGTGAGTTTCTCTGCCGTGTTCCTACGTCTGCTTTGGTGGGCCTCACTATCACTACATTTTCTTCTACCTTCCCTGCCTTTGACTAAGGGTAATTAGATATTTTACTCATATTATTTTGATCTTCATTGTCTTTTTACTTACTACTCCATGAATGACAATTTATCAGCTATTCTAAGGGATGCAAATTCATTTTTAATTCATCATAATCCAACGTCAGTTAATATTAAACCACCTTAATTATAATATACCCAAAATCAATTAATTCCATGTGTATATATTTCTGCCCTATGAACTAGTACTCTCATATACTTTATGTTTATTTTTATTAGTCTAGGCATGCATGGTTGTGAAGTTTTGCCAAAGAATTTAATTACCCTTAAACGTATTCGACAATAAATACAAATGCATTTGGTATTGACCCATTCCTTACACTTAGCCTTCCTTCTTGTAACTCCCAAACTGACTGAAAATAGTTTTATATTTTCAGAGTGGGCAATTATTTGTGTACCTTCAGATATGTGCATGCATTTGTCTTTATTTTTAGTGAAGTTGAAAAGTTCTACAGTGTTTTAAATCTTGCCAGGCTTTGTGCATATTTTTCTAAAATTCCTTTATATCATTTAATATCTTTTTCATACTAATGTAATATGCCTAGGAATATTTTCCTTTATGTTTTCAGAGTATTTGTCTTGATTTTAGAAGCATCTATAAAAATATTTCATAATTTTGGCTGATGTAGTTTTTAATTTTTATTGAGTTTTCTTTAATTTATTTGAATTTCTGCTTATTTCACATTCTTTTGTGTTCAAACTTTTGTTTGGTATTTGTAATACTTTCTTTTCAAACACTGGTTTATCTTTGTTTCAAAATGTAAATTTTTTCTAGTTTCTATATCTCTGGAAACTTGCCTTCATGTGTACACTTTATTTTTATAATCCATATTGCTTTGCGGATTCCAATATCTTTGTGAGTCTAACTTTGGAGTCTCTTGAATAATTTTCCTCATGACTATGAGGTGCATGTTTATTGCTTTTTTGTACTGGACATTCTACAAAATATTTTGTAGATTCTTTGGACTTTATTCTCATTCTCAATTTGGTTTGTGTGACTTTTTTCCTCTTGCAAGTAGGTAGATCATGAAACGTTGCTTAAATACAGGTTTAATTTTAAATTTCTCTCTGTCTCTCTGTCTCTGTCTCCATATCTCTGTTTCTCTCTGCCTCTGCCTCTGTCTCTGTCTCTTTCTCTCTCTCTGTGTCTCACTCTGTCTCTTCTCTCTCTCTCTCTCTCTCTCTCTCTCTCTCTCTCTCCCTCTCTCTCTAGGCCTATTTTAGATTTTTCCTTTATTTGGGTGACTTGATTTCTACAAATATGTTTGTCACATGCCCGCCACACCATCTCTGATATTTTGCTTATAATTGGAATGTTCAATAAGGTTGGACCAGTATTACTCTATTTTACCAGAAGTCAAAAGCCCTGTGAACGGAGTTTAAAACAATATAGTTGATGATTTATCAATCAACACATTTTCAGGAGATTCATAGGGCAAAATGTTCTTAGGCAGGAGGGAGATCCTGGTAAAAGCAAGGTGAGCAGCCAGGCACATTAAACAAATAACACATACATGATATTGAAAAGTATCTCAAGAATATTGTCTGTAAATATGCAGACATGTAATTAAATGTGAGATGCAATTTGAAGAACAAGGGGACATCTGTAGGCCAACAAAAATAATCAAAACATATGTCATATGTACGTACTATAAGATAATAGTGTGTGCTTCTAGTAGATGCTCAAATGAATCAGCACTGTGGTTTCTTTTTCTCTGTGTTCCACCACACCCATCCAAATTGTCATTGTTAATAATTGTTTGCAGTAGATCTTTCCTGATATTTCCCTGCATATATATTTAGAAAAAATGGAATTATGCTAAAATATCAATGTAGTGAACACAGACTAAAAAAAACTTCTCTGTGTGAATAGCTATAAAATCTTTTCTTGACAGTCCTGAATTTTATAGAACATCAAAATCTATGTTCAAAAATAAACTTTTCTTCATCACATGCATACTTTGCATCAGTCTTTCCGAACAGCACATTAGATTAACATATTTTAAAATGTTGACAGTTCACAATCTATTGTAACCTGTTGGTTAAATGTCTCACTTTGGATTGGTTACAAGAAAAATAATAGGAATTTCATATCTGTATATATTGGTATGTATATTATATGAAAACATAATTATATTTCACTGGGCACAGTGGCATACACATTAAATCCCACTATGCAAGGCAAAGGCAAGTGGATCTCTGTGAGATCAAGGCCAGCCTGTTACATGTCAACTGGAGCTACAGGGAGACTGTGTCTCAAAAAAAAAAAAAAAAGCTTGGCCACGCTCCCAAACTCTAAATTAGGTAGAACAACCAGCTCAATCAGGACTCTGGAAAGTCAGATCCTAACCATTGCCTGTTTACTCTATTTTTTTCATCCACCCCCACCTTCTACCCTGCCGACCTCTGTCACAGTCCGGCTCCAATTCCTTCATCTCGGATCCCTGACTAGCTTACTAAATCAGACTAACTGAACACCCTGGCATAGATCCCTAAGTCCTTTCCCAGGCAGTCCCCCCACTGCAAACTTCCCAGGCTCCAGATCTGGCAGACAGACCTGCTCAGTCAGGACTCTGACCAGTCTACTACCCTGCAAGAACTTGAAACACCCACCAATTTATCTTCCATACCTGGATAAACAGTAACTAAGCTATGTAAACAATTAACATAACCAAAATTAAATTAAGCAAAAGCAGAGTAGGAGCTCTTGTTGAACACATAACCAACAAAGGACATTAATATGCCCAAACAACAACACAAACAATATGACAAAACAGAAAAATATGTCCCCAAACCCACTAGTCCTAAAGAAGCTCATATTAGTGAGAACCACCTTGAAGAAACCCAGGAAGCAGAATTTTAAAGAACAATCATAAATGTGATCAAAGCACCTCAAGAAAACACAACAAACTCAAAGAACTCTAAGAGGAATGACATAAACTTATGATGGAAACCCACAAATATACAAATATGTTGCTTAATGAAATATCAAAAACAATTCACAACTTGAAAAGCAAATTCACAAAAGAGATAGAAATAGTGAAGAAAACCCAAATGGAAATGAACACGGGACAGAAAAACTCAGTAACCAAGCTAGAAACAACAGGGAAAATTCTCACATGCAGAATGAATGAAATGGAAAACAGAATATCAAGACTGGATGATAAAGTTGAAGATCTGAATGCCTTAATCAAAGACTATGCAAAACACGAAAGCACACAGGAATGGAATACTCAGGAAATGGGTGACAAAATGAAATGAACAAATCTACGACTTGTAGGCATACAGGAGGAGAAGAATCTCAAGTCAATGACACTGAACAGATCTTCAATAAGATTATAGAAGAAAACTTCCCTAAATTAAGGAAAAATAAACCTATATTCAAGAAGCACATAGAACACCAATTAGACATGATCAAAATATAAAGACCCAATTGCATATCATAGTAAAAACATTAAACGTACAGAACAATGAGAAGGTACTGGAAGCTGTCAGAGGGAAAAAACAACATACATATAAAGGAAAACCTGTCAGAATTACAGCCTGAACCAAAGTATTCCCAATTCTAAACAACCGTGGATACCAACCCCGAATACTTTATCCAGCAAAACTATCTATGAAGGTTGAAAGGGAACATAAAATTGTTCATGACATGAATAAACTGAAAGAATTCATGTCATCCAAACCAGCCCTACAGACAATACTTCAAGCAATACAAAGGACTGATGAAAAAAATGAGTATGCCCAAGATGTTACAAAAAGAAAACAAAGAAAGGTATAACAATGAAACACAAAATAGGACCACAAACACAAAGAAATTTAAATGACAGTATTCAGTCCACACATTTCAATAATAACACCAAATATCAGTGGACTCAACCCACCTGTCAAAGGATCCATTGGTGCAATGGATCAAGAAATCCAAAACATTTTAAGGCAAAACTTTAAAATTCTACACTCCAAGCCAGGCATGGTGGTGCATGCCTGTAGTCCCAGCACTTGGGAGGCAGAGGCAGGTGGATCTCTGTGCGTTCAAGGACAGCTTGGTCTACATAGGGAATTCAAGGCCAGCTGGGGCTACATGGAGACCCTGTTTCAAAAAGACCAAAAAAAAAAAATTTTACACTCCAGCTTCCTGGTGCCAGCTTGAAGCCCACTGCACCTTGACTTCCCAGCCTCATTCACTCTCCCAGCTCCCCCACCTCATCTCTCCTCCTGGTGTGAGCACTGGCCCATTTCTTCTCTTGGCACCCCAGGCCTCTGCACTGACCTTTTGGCCCAGGATCTCCACTGCTTCCTGATCCTTTGCACCCAGTCCAACCCAATTCTTCCCTCTTCTCCCCAGGAGCTCTCGGGGCCTGTTCCCTCCTTCACATCACCTTCGCATTTCTGGGTGGCACAGCCACCATGTTCCTGGGGCCAGCTTCTTTCCTGGGTAAGTTCAACACTGTGCATTGATTCCCCCTACTTGTTCACCCTCCCAGCTCACCAACCCCATCTCTCCTCCTAGCATGGGCATTGGTCCATTTCTTGTCTTGGCACCCCTGACCACTGGACTGCCCTCTTGACCCAGGCTCCCCACTGCTTCCTGACCCTTTGCTCCCAGACCAACTCAGTTCCTAGGTCTAGTCCCTCGAGGGGAGGGACTAGGAGCCCTTGAGGCCTGTTCCCTCCCCTACTTTTGCATGCCTGAGACAGGCCCTGGTCCCTGACTAGCCCAGCTGCCTACTTCCTGAGGCCAGAATCTTTCCTGGATGGATCCAAACCTTAGGAGAGACCCTGAGAGTATCTGATCCACATCCAATTTGGGCCTCTGTGGGAACTCCTGAGCAGCAGAAAGAAAGCCATCTGGCCCCTCCAATATACAATCAAAAGAGAGAACCTGAAGCCTAGACCACCCAGCTTTTCATGCCCAACAAGTAAAATACAAAGCACATAATTACAAAAAGAGGCTAACCTAAACTTAACAAAGGAAGGCTTGAGTCTCACTCAAGAATCAGAAACTACAAAAGAAATCCACATGTCAAAGTCACAGTGAAAAAATAATAACAGGAAAATCCCAAATAATTTAACCCCATCAAGTATCAACAGTCCTGTAGAGGAGTACGATGAGAATACAGAACATGGAATTCAAAAGAACAATTATAAACATGATAAAAGAGTTCAATAAATTTAAAGAAATCAAATTACTGAAGGGAGATAGGGACAAATTCTGCATGAATTCAGAAAAGAGTTAGAGGTATTGAAGAATACTCAGGCTGAATTGAAGAAGGAAGTGAAACACTCAATAAGCCAATTAGAAATGACAGGAGAAAGCCTCACCAATAGAATGAATGAAATGGAAAACAGACAAGACTAGAAGACAAAGTGAACAAATTAGACTACTCAAGCAATATGAAAAATTTAAGAAAACAAAAGAATGGAATATGCAGGAATTGTGTGACAACATAAAAAGTTCAAGCTTATACATCATAAGCATAGAGGTGTGGTGACCTAAAGGCCCCACCTTGCATAGGTCCTAGAGGAAGTTACTGGGGGCGTGGCTTGGCTTGCTTTGAAAGTCTGAAAAATACTTCTGCACCGCTGAGGAGTGCATGATCAGCGCTAGACCATCCTTAAGATACACTTGGGCAGGGGGATTTCCAGGTGCCTTTTTAAGCCCTGTAACACCTGCAATAAATGAGTCCCAGCTTGACTAGACTCCCCGTTGCATCTGAGTGTCCCCAGTGCTGGAGGCGGCATGGGCTGGCGAACAGCATGCTTACTCATCCCCAATCATCACTCCACAGGGGTGCCACTGGCACCCAGCATGGCACTCGAAGGAAGGTGAAAAGAATAAAAGAAAGAAGAAAGAAAGAAAGAAGAAAAACGGATTGGGGCCGATTGGAGGAAGTTCAGGGTAAGTAAGACCCAAAAGATGGGTAACACAACTTTTAAGTGTGAGGACCCAGTGCTTAAAGCACTGAGAGACATGCTTAAAAGCAAGGGATTGGATCTGTCAGATCCAGTAGCACAAAAGGTTTGCGCAGAGGTGATTCATTTGGCTCCCTGGCTATTTGGGGCTAATGTTTTTACTGGGGATACATGGGAACATGTGGAACGTCTGGTTCCACAAAGGGAGGTTCAATTGGGGGTTGATCCGCCACAGGAGTTCTACCCTATTATTTTGTCCTTAAAGGCATGCTTTCAGCCCGAGATCCCTAAGCCATCGGCACCACCTCCTGACGAGCCTTCAGAAACCCTGGCATGGGAATCATGGGAAATGGTTTGAGGAAGAATGTAGAAATGCAACAGAAGTGAAACCAAAAGCGGCCAAAGTAACAAGTGGCTCCTTGGGGCATGCCCTGGCCAGCTTCAGGGCTTCTTGAAACCCATGAAAACCATCCCCATTTCCAGGATTCTGGCCCCA
>NW_008333886.1:2670460-2674771 GCF_000622305.1 Nannospalax galili | reverse complement strand
CAGCAGTGTACTACAAGGATTGGCTGGACCCCGCCAAAGGAGTCCTTCCTAGCCCTATATATATTAAATGGTGTGCCCTCTTTAAGGAGGAATGCAGGATACAGGCTGAGAGGAATGCAAGTGCCAACCCACCGGTCCCCATTACTTTTGGGATGTTGACTGGTTCAAGTGACCCTTATGCCACAGGGGAGCAACAGTCTGGCATTCCAGCCCCATATACAGAACAGGTCAGGGTCATAGGATTAAATGCTTGGAGAAAATTGCACGAGGGGCCTAATGAATCCCCCCTTACAGGGACTAATCAAAAGCCTGGCGAACCCCTCTATGAGTTTATAGACAGAGTAGAGAAGAGCTTAAAACAAAAATTACCCCCCAGCCCACTGAGAGAGCAATTCACTAAACTCCTGGTAAGGGATGGAATAGATGCTGATCACAAGATAGCCTGTGCTGGCCTAAGGACAGGTCCATGGAACAATAGATAATTGCCTCCAAGGAGGTGAGAACCCAGAGGGGGAAAACCAAAGTCATGGCTGCTGACTTACTGACACAACAGAGGCTCTGACCCATGCCCTAACCCAGGCATTTAATTCACCTAATCTGGGACAGCAGGTAACAATGGGGCCTAGAGGGATACAAGGCCCATGTTTTGACTGTGGCCAGACTGGTCATATTAAAAGAAATTGTCCTCAGCAAGAGAACCTGCCTAAGCCTGGAGGTGGGGTATCAAAAAGACCCCCATCTATGCCCTGTCCCCAGTGTTGCAAAGGGTTCCATTGGCAGAAGGATTGTAAATCCAGATTTGATATTGAAGGAAAGCCTTTAAACTAAGTGGGGGTCAGCCTCCAGCCCCGTTGACAAAAGGAGGACTTCCCCATGATCGACTACATTTACAATGCCCTGGGAGAGGGATCGGGAGAGGAGAGAAACCTATGGTGAATTGGGCAGTCCCTATTATCCCTGGTGTAAAGCCCAAGATGGATCTTGAAATAGATGGCAGGAGGTTTCCCTGCCTAGTGGACATGGGGGCTAATAGGACCATTCTTAGAAAGGAAGAGGTCCCATCATGATAGCACCTAGTTTCTAGGCTCCGAATCTTAAGTGTGGGAGGATACACCCCATCAGAGGAGACTCGAGAATGGCTCACCTGGCAGGATGCAGATGGAGCTAAAGGGGAGGTGCGACCCCCGGTGGCGGCAGGGTTATCCACCAACCTCATAGGAAAAGATATTTTGAGGGATGCACAGGCCTGCATAACCACTGATAGCAAGGCCTTTTATGATGACCTTTTGGATCTTGAAGAGTCTGATAGGCTTCCTGAGTCAGCAACTCAGGGGTTGTCTCACCATATCAATTACAGGGGGACCCAAAGAAAGAGCATCAGGTTCACCCCCAATTCTAAGGGCCACTGCCCCTCAGTTTCCAGCTATCTGGTGGCCCCCTGGGGCACTGGTATGGGTAGAGCAGTGGCCATTGCCTGAGACAAAGATACAGACTTTAAAGGAAATTGTGCAGGAACAATTATGGTTGGGCCATATCCAGCCTTCTGTAAGTCCATGGAACACACCTGTCTTTGTTATTAAGAAAGCCTCTGGCAAATGGAGAATGTTGCAAGATTTGCGTAAAGTCAGTGCTGGGATGACCCTAGTTGGTACACCCTTAAGGGGACTGCCTTGGATCCCTGCTATTCCCTCAGATTTATTTCTTATAGTTACAGACATTAATGATTGTTTTTTCTCTATCCCTCTACAACCCCAGGACTGTGAAAAATTTGCTTTCTCTGTACCTTCCACCAACTTTAAAATGCCTAATGAGAGGTATGAATGGACTGTTTTACCCCAAGGTATGGCCAATAGCCCACCATTCTGACAAAGCTATGTGAAGACCCTTTTGGGGCCTGCTCACTTGCTGCCACATGCCACTGTGTGCATTTACATGGATGATATAACCTTGGGAGCTCCAAGTCCCCAACAATTAGAATTATATAAGGTTACTCAGAAATGTCTACAGACAGGCAGACTCCATGTATCCACTGATAAAATACAAACTATTGCTCCTTTTAAAATTCTGGGAGCCACACTCTCTTTGGAAGGAGTAAGTCCTTTAAAACCACAACTGGCTGTCAAGCCCACTGTAACCCTGACAGAGCTATAAAAATTATTAGGAGAAATTAACAAGCCCACCTTAACCCTGACAGAACTACAAAAATTATTAGGAGATATTAATTGGCTATGAGCCTGGATGCCTATTCCCACTGAGACTTTAAGACCACTCTTTCAGTTGCTAGTAGGGAAACAACCTTCAGAACTAATTCACCTGGACATCTTACATGAGGTCCAGGATGCCCTGGACTGAGCCCAACTTGCCCGGTACATGCCTAGTAAAGATCTTGAGTTATGGGTACTCTCCAATGAGACCCTGATGACATCCATCCTTACACAGGACAGGAAGCCCCTTCAGTGGGTACATGCCTCTCTGGGAGGCATACCACGGGTTTATACACCCACAGATCAATAGGCTGACCTGATTGAGAAAGGACATGATGTAGCTCTGAGACATTATTGCATAGACCCTCTTAAAATTGTTATCCCTTATCAGCTTAGGGATTTTGAATGGTTCTGCAGGAATAACAACCAAGTGGCCATAGACTTGAAAGGGTTCCTGGGAAATTTGGACTGTCATTATGGCCCTCATAAATGGGTGACCAACTTTTGTGCCCTCTGTTGGGATGCTCCCCGGCTCTTTGTCAGGGAGCCCTTAGTAAAAGCCTACAATGTTTTCACTGATGGGGCAGATTTGGAGCTGCAGTGGTAGTATACCCAGGGGCAGATGAGAAACCAAAAAGATATGTCTGCACTTATGATGGCTCAGCTCAATTCAAGGAACTCATGGCTATTGCTTTATCATTAACAAAGATAAGTGAGCCCATGAATTTGTTTTCTGACAGTCTGTATGTAGTTAAACTTCTTCCAGGGCTATTAGGTTCTCATATCTGGTTGGATGGGAACCCCATTACTCCCTTGATGAATCAGACTCGTACGCTCCTTAAAGAGAGAGAAGCCCCTATCTTCTTACAGCATTTTAGGGGGCACCAAGAATTGCCTGGGCTTTTATCCCAAGACAATGCAGAGGCAGACAAGGTGGCTTCCACCCAGGTCCTGTCAGCAGGCCTGAATGAAGCTCAGGGGTTACATAACCTCACTCATGTAAATTGGCGGGGACTCCATAAGAGGTTTCCTCAAGTTCCAATCAAGGACCTAAAGAAGATTGTACATATCTCTAAGTCTTGTCAACCCTTTCTACAGGTACTGCCTCTGCAACACCCAGGGGTAATCCCAGAGGACTCAAGCCCAATTCCTTATGGCAAACGGATGTCACACATTATGCTCCTTTTGGAAAGCTTAAGTATATTTTTGTGTCCATCGACACATTCTCACATGCCTGTTGGGCTACCGCTCATACAGGAGAGAAGTCTAAACATGCTCAGTCTCATTTTCTCCAGTGCTTTGCTACGTTGGGATTGCCCCCATCAAATTAGAACTGATAATGGACCATGTTTTGTGGGTAAAAATTTACAAGATTTCCTTTCACTTTGGGGAATTCAACACAATACTGGAATTTCCCACAATCCCCAAGGTCAAGCCATTATAGAATGCAACCATCAAAACCAAAAAAATTCAATTACAAAAACAAAAAGGGGAATAAACCCCCACCAACAGTTGGGTATGGCCTTATTCACTATTAATGTCCTTAATTTTCAAAAAAAGCAGTTGGAATCCTGGTTTCAGAAGCCTTGGGGATGATGGGAGCAGAGACCTGAGGTATGGATAAGATGGAAGGACCCCATTATGGGGCAATGCTAAGCCCAGATCCATTGCTAACCATGGGTTGAGGCTATGGGTGTGTCTAACTTACAGGAGATTCAAACCCCATATGGGTGCCTGCAAAAAACCTTTAGTGGGTAGGCCAGGATCCAACTGACTAACATGATGGTCCATGGACAATAGCTCATGAGACAAAATTCCTCCCTTAATTTATATCCATCTGAGGTGAAGGACCCAGTTCCTTGGCTTCATTGCCAGTCAGACTCTTTGACAACTGGCTGATTGGCTAAAAGGTACATGGTCTCAGAAGTATTTCAGCTTGTCCTATGCCATGACTTGCTTTGTTTCTCTTGATAATGCTTATCTTTAATTGTCTTTACCAGATAATTTGGCGACAGAGGACCCTTGGAACTGCCACGGCCCACCTCCTCATGATTACGGACTCCCCCAGGACCCCCTCCAGTGGCCCACACTTGGCTAACCGAGTTAG
>NW_008333886.1:2667101-2670022 GCF_000622305.1 Nannospalax galili | reverse complement strand
TTAGAAATATCAGGAGAAAGCCTCACCAACAGGATGAATGAAATGGAAAACAGAATATCAAGACTGGAAGATAAGTGGATGAACTAGACCACTCAAGCACAGATTATGAAAATTTTAAGAAAGCACAAGAATAGAATATGCAGGAATTGTGTGACACCATTAAAAGACCAAACTTACACATCATAGGCATACAGGAAGGAGAAGAATATCAGGTATGGACCAGATCTTCAACAGGATTGTAGAAGAAAAATTTCCAAAATTAAAAAAAGACATGCCCATACAAATTCAAGAAGCACATAGATCACCAAACAGGCAGGACCAGAAAAGAAATTCTCCATGGCACATCATAGTAAAAACACTAAAAATTCAGAATAAAGAGATAATACTGAAAGCTGCAAAAGAAAAACAAGTCACATATAAAGGAAAACCATCAGGATTACAGCTGACTTTTCAGTGCAAACTATGAAAGCCAGAAGAGCCTGGACCAAAGTATTCCCAGTTCTGAATGACCACAGATGCCAACACAGATTACTTTACCGAGCCAAAATGTCTATATAGTTGAAAGGGAAAGAAAAATCTTCCATGACATAATGAGCCTGAAATAATTCATGTCCAGAAAAGCAGTCCTTCAGAGGGTTCTTGAAGCAATACAAACAGCTGAAGAAAGGAATAACAGTATTGTGCTGGATAGCTTTAATGTCAACCTGACACACCTGGGTTGAGGGAGCCACAATTGGGGAATTTCCTCTTTTGGACTGGCCTGTGGCAATGTCTGAGGAGCATCTTCTTGATCAGTGATGTGGGAGGGCACAGTCCACTGTGGGTGGTGCCACCCCTGGGCCGGTGGGCCTGTGTTACATAATAAAGCAGGCTGAACAGGGCCAGGGGAGCAAGCCAGTAAGCAGCATTCCTCCATGACCTGTGCTCCAGCTCCTGCCTCCAGGTTTCTTCCCTGAGTTCCTACCTTGGGTTCCCAGATGAATTGTGACTCAGGATATGTAAACTAAATAAACTCCTCCCCAAGTTGGTATTGGTCAGAGTGTTTTGTCACAGCAATGGACAGACAAACCAGGAAAGAAATTGGTACGAGGACTGGGGTATTGCTGTGACAGACCTGACCCTGGTGTTTTGGGGAGGACTGTGGAAGCTGGAACTTTAGGCTAGAAGAGCCATTGCATGCTCAGTTTGTTGCTGTGGAGCTTGGAACAGTTATGCTGAAAGAGTTGTAGGCGATGGAGGCCTGGCTTGTGAAGCTTCAAAGGAAAGCAGTGACTATTGGGGTTATTCATGTGATATTTTGGATTGAGAATCTGTGGGCTCTGGTTGGCTGGGGCTGAAGAATCAGCTGTGACTAAGAAGAGACCAGAACCTGAAGTAAAACCTTTGTTTTGATGGGACTATTGAGATGGTTAGCTGGGGCTGAAAAATCAGCTGTAAGTGACAAGAGACTAGCATCACCATGGTGAAACCTTCTGGGAGGTTTACTCAGGGTCAGCACACAGAGGGGACCCAAGCCTCTATTTCAAGCTGGAAGCAGGACTTGGTAATGTGTAAGAGTCTCCTGCATGGTTCTAGTGTTGAAAGCATGAAGGTGTTGAAAGCATGGTTCTGGTGTTCTGGTTGAAAGCATGGTTCTGGTGTTGAAAGCACAGAGAGCAGCTGAGGCTTGGTACACAGAGGCCAGGAAAGGCCATAGGTGAAAGTGCAGCTTCAGTTGCAGTTAAGACCCCAGGATTGAAGGGGTCATGGAGAGAATCTGAGGCTTTGCACCCAGAGAGGCAAGAAGAAGCTGTTGTTGAAGGTGTAGCCTCAGTTTCAGTGGGGACCCTAGCATTCTGGAGATGCCAGGACTGTGGGACAACAACCAAGGTCTGCTGTAGGTGTGGAATGGAGCTGGCCTGGGTCTGAAAGACAAGCTGAGTGTGCTGTGGGCTCCAGAGTCAGAGAAGTGGAGCTGCCGGAACCCTTTGAAGCCCAGAAGATCATGAGTGAATCCCAGATGTCCAGCCTTGAGCTACTTTGCTGAACTTTGGTTTTGCTTAGGTGCACCTGATTCTTCCCTTTGAAATTAAAAATAGTTGTTTTGGATTTTACAGAAGCCTACCCACAGTTGAGAGACTATTAAGAGACTCTGGACATTTGAGTGTTTGGATTTTTTTTTTTTTTTTGGTCTTTTTTGAGACAGGGTCTCCCTGTAGCCTCGGTTGTCCTGGAACTCACTATATAGACCAGGCTGCCTTGAACTCACAGAGATCTGCCTGCCTCTGCCTTCTGAGTGCTGGGATTAAAGGCGTGTGCCACCACACCTGGCATGTTTGTATTTTTTTAAGGACTGTGGGGCTTTTAAAGTTGTATTGTCTTATGTTGTGCTATTAACATCATATCTTGGGGACAGAAATTGGAAATTGGTTTCATAGTGATGTTTTGAGAGACCTGAGTGACTCCATCTTGGATAAAATCTCCATAGGACTGACCCAGCCCAGGGCACTGTTCCAAGAAAAACAACAATACTTGGAATGGATAGAGAAAAACTCCCCCATCAACGGTCAATTAACTGGGGACAGGAAGCTACTAAAAGTCCAGATATATTTTTAGATTTCCTGAAGCCAGCAGTTTATGGTTTGGCACTGAGCTGCAACCAATCAGATGCTTGCCAGGCTGAAGACCCCCTACTCCCCTACTTGCTGAACTTAACCTTTAATAGGTTTTTAATAAAACTCTGTCTCCCAAAGCAAGGGGTTTCACATCTGAAATCTACTGAGTCAGTGACAGAGTGGACCCAAGCTTAAGCTTGCAAAAATAAAAGTACCCTTATGTGTTTGCATCAGTCAGCTCCTTGGTGGTTTGGGGTCTTGCGAACTGGGCACAACATCTTGGGGGCTCGTCCGGGATCCCCAAGGCACCTCACCCCCCCCCCCCCA
>NW_008333886.1:2636681-2666970 GCF_000622305.1 Nannospalax galili | reverse complement strand
CCCCCCCCCCCCCAGGATCCCCGAACCACAGGGTTCTTGGCTGGCCGGTAAGTGTCTGTTTCTAGTTGTACCTGTCTGTGTCATACCTAGCTTTTGTTCTGAGCCTCGAGGCAAATTTGTGAACAGTGTGGTCAGGAGCCCTTGGAGCGGACACACTAGATGACTGTGACCGCAGAGGTCTGGAAGATGTTCCAGACCTTGGCAGAGGGGACAGAGGGCCCCAGACTCTGTTGATTTCTGTGAAAGGACAAGGCAGGTCACTCCCACGGCACAGCAGTTTGCTGCTTTCCTACTTTCAGTTTCTCTTCCGCATGAGTGGGGGAATTTGTTACTTGGCCTTCTGTGTGTCTTTTGGGCTCTCTGTTTTGTCTTTAGTTGTCTATTTCTCTGTGACTGAGATGGACGCAATGGGACAGATTCCTTCTACACCCCTGGACCTGGTTCTTGTACATTTTGGAGAGGTTAAGACTTGAGCCCATAACCTCTCTGTTGTTGTCAGGAAAGATAAAGTAATTACTTTCTGCAGGTCTGAATGGCCCACTTTCAATGTGGGATTTCCCTCGGAGGGGACCTTTGATCCTGCTGTCATTAACATGGTTGAGAAAATTATTCTTCCACCACGTATGGGATACTTGGATCAAATATCATACATAATGGTCTGGGGAGATTTTGTAACCACCTTCCTTGGGTCAAGTCTTTTATTCCTTTACAGAAAACTGAGGTGCTGATGGCTGCAGAATGAAAAGCAACAACCCAGAAATCACCTAATCCTGAAACAAAACCATCAGTACTGTCACTGTACCCTGTCTTAGAGGGCAGCACAAAAAAAGATCTAATTTTTCCTACCCCTCCTTATCCACTTCCTCCACAGGAGGTACCCCCTCCAGAACCAGCACCCCTGGTACCATATTATTCAAAGGCACAGGGGGGACCAGCTCAGGGGACTAGGAGTAGAAGGGCAGCAACACCAGAGGTTCCAGTCTCTACTGTTATACCCCTCAGGGTCACCGGCCCCAGGGATGAGGCTGGCAACCAGCTCCATCACTATTGGCCATTCACCACTAGTGACCTTTACAACTGGAGAACCCAGAATGCTCCCTTTTCTGAAAATCCTAAGGAGCATATTAATTTATTAAAAACTGCCTTATTCATACACCAACCCACTTGGGATGATTGTCATCAATTATTACAGGTCCTGTTTACCACAGAGGAAAGGGAATGCATCCAAACAGAAGCCAGGAAGTTAATTCCTGGCAATGCTGGTGTCCCTACTACTGACCTGACACTGATTGATGCTGCCTACCAACTGACTCAGCCTGACTGGTATTATAATTCTGCAGAAGGTAAGGGGAGGCTTCTGGTTTACCACCAGGCTCTGTTGGCAGGTCTCAAAGCGGCTGCTTGTAGGCCAACTAATTTGGCAAAGGTTTACGATATTAGTCAGAAACTAAATAAAAGCCCAGCTGCATTCTTAGAGTGAATAATGGATACCTTCCGCAGGTACACATTAGACCCGGAGGCCAAAGGTAATTTAGCGGCAGTAGCCATGGCTTTTGTTAACCAGTCAGCTCCAGATACTAAAAAAAATCCTCCAAAGAGTAGAGAGACTGGGTAAAAAGAGCATAAGGGATTTAATAATTGTGGCCAAGAAAGTATACAATAGGAATTTTGCAGAGAAAAAAAACAGATAAAGGCCCAACTATGCAAACAACAGGTCCAATACTTGGGCTATATACTCAAAGAAATACTGTTGGTAAAAGATGCTGACAAACTGACTTTGGCCCAGAACTTGACCATCACCACACCACATGAATTAAAGGCATTTTTAAACAGCCCCCAGACAGATGGCTAAGTAACACCCATATAACCCATTATCAGGCATTACTTCTTAATCCTGCTAAAATCACCTTCCAGGTACCAGTTGCCCTGAATCCAACCATGCTCTTGCCAGACCCAGACTTGGATGCCCCCCTGCATGATTGTGCTGGAATCCTGGCCCATGTCCATGGCACCCGATCAGATTTGAGAGATATCCCATTATCTGATGCTGAAGTAACCTGGTTCACTGACGGGAGCAGTTTTGTCCAGGATGGTAAGAGGTATGCAGGGGTGGCTGTAGTATCACTAACCGGCATCATTTGGGCCAAGCCTCTGCCCACTGACACTTTGGCCCAAAAGGCTGAACTTATTCCTGTAAGGCACTGGTATTGGGAAAGGACAAAAAGCTTAATGTGCATACGAACAGCCGATATGCCTTTGCCACCGTGCACATCCATGGGTAATATATTGGGAATGGGGCTTATTAACAGCAAAGGGAAAGACTGTCAAAAATAAAGAAGAAATCCTAACATTGCTGAAGGCTCTCTGGCTGCCAAAGAAATTGGCAATTATCCACTGCCCAGGTCATCAAAAAGGGGACGATCCGGTTTCCTAAGGAAACAATTGAGTGGATCAGGTGGCTAAACAGGCTGCCCTCCAATAATATATTGGGAATGGGGCTTATTAACAGCAAAGGGAAAGACTGTCAAAAATAAAGAAGAAATCCTAACATTGCTGAAGGCTCTCTGGCTGCCAAAGAAATTGGCAATTATCCACTGCCCAGGTCATCAAAAAGGGAACGATCTGATTTCCCAAGGAAATAATTGAGTGGATCAGGTGGCTAAACAGGCTGCCCTCCAAATTGACTCAATTTTGGTCACCACACTAATTGACCCAGGTGATCCAAACCTCCCCCAAAAGCCCAAATACACCGGGGAGGACCTAAAATGAATAAAGGGACTACTGAGGACCTAATGCCTGGAAGGATGGTGGAAGTCACCAGAAGGGAAGCTGATCCTCCTGGAAATATTAGAAAAACAAATGTTGAGAAAAATACACCGTTCTTCCCACATGTGCATCAAGAGGATGCAGGACTTAATTTGACATGTCAAAGTAAAAATCAAGGATCTCAATTTAAAGATTAAAGACATTTTCAATGGTTGTAAAGCTTGCCAACTCACTAATAAGGTGCCAAATATTAGAAATCCAGAAATCAGACTTTGGGGGAGAAAACCTGGAGCTTATTGGAAAATGGATTTCACTGAGGTAAAACCTGGCAGGTATGGATATTGTTATTTGCTAGTCTTTGTAGATACTTTTTCAGGATGGACTGAAGCCTTCCCTACTAAACATAAAATGGAACAAATGGTGGCAAAAAAAAACACTGTTGGAAGACATCCTCCCCAGGTACGGCTTTCCACAGATGATAGGGTCAGATAATGGATGGGCTTTTGTGTCCAAAGTAAGTCAGAGTCTGGCCACAGTTCTGGGGATTGATTGGAAACTACATTGTGTTTATAGACTCCAGAGTTCAGGACAGGTAGAGATAATAAATCAAACTCTAAAAGAGACCGTGACTAAATTGACCTTAGAGACTGGTGGTGACTGGGTGACTTTCCTTCTGTTCGCCCTCTATTGAGTACTTAACTCCCCTTACCAGATGGGATTAACCCCCTTTGAGACCATGTTTGAAATGCCCCCTCCCATTATTCTTAACCTCCAGGAAGAAAAGATTACTAAATTTAAAGATTGGGACCTAGTAAATGACCTCAGGGGAGTCCAGTGGTCCCATAAACATGTATACCCTAAACTACCTGTGCTCTTTATGAGACAAGAACCCCTCCAGAACCTCATCCATATCAACCCGGTGACTGGGTCTATGTTAAGAGGCATCAGCAAGGATCCTTAGAGCCACAGTGGAAGGGGCCCTATGTCATCCTACTGACCACCCCCACAGCCCTCAAAGTGGATGGTGTAGCATCGTGTATCCACCACACACATGTACAGCCAGCTGACCCGTTCGCTGTAGAGGACTGCACATCCCCAGCTTCAGGATGGAGAGTTTCAAAGGACCCCAACAATCTGCTCAAGCTAAAGCTCACCCAATTTTCAATTTGTTGACTCTATATACTCTGTTCCCCATGATAGCTGCTCCTGCTCCAGGAAGCCCACATCAACCTGTGAATCTGACTTGGGTCCTCCAAGATGTGATAGGAGGTAAAATATTGTTTCAGATCTCCCAAGTAGAGCCTACAGCTACTTGGTTCCCAACTCTGCACTCCCGTCTAGATGCCTTCTTTGATTTCAATCCTAAGGGAGGCACACATTCTCATGCTCTAACTAACTCTCCAGGCCCATACAGAAAATCAGGCCAGTTCTATGTTTGCCCAGGGCCTGAAACTCCAAAATACAAGTCTCAAAAAAACAGGTGTGGAGAGGATAGCACTACTTATTGTGCTAGAAGGTGCTGTGAAACAACAGGACACATGTGGTGGACACCCCAGGGAGAAGATCTTATTAAGGTAATATGGGAGCAACCGATACCCACTAATCCTCATAAAAATGATAGGCTCAATATTAGTTTTACTAAAAAGAAAAGAGAGCCACCATCTGGGAAATGGAAAAAAAATTTGAAAAATAAGACTCTATATGCTCTGGACTGAACCAGATCCAGGAACTTTATTCTCTATTTGATTAAGAGCAAGAGTTCCTCAGCATCAGACCCCTTCGGTCCCCTTGGGACCAGGTGCTGTTTTAAAGGTCACCCCAGAATCAATCTTGTCAACCATGATGGCCCCCTCAAATAATGGCTATTCTGACAGCCATGGCCTTCCTATAGGTGACACTGACCCGCTTTGGTCATTAATGGTCCAGACTTACCTGATACTCAATAATACCAGGCCAGACCTCACTTCATCATGCTGGTTATGTTATTCATCAAGGCCCCCATAATATGAGGGGATTGCATTCATAAAAAACACCACCCTAGCACCGGAACAAGGCAGCTGTAGATGGGCTCAGCAGAAAAGAATCAGGCTTATGCTACAAGATGTTTCAGGATGAGGGCTGTGTATAGACAAGCCCCCTCATGAGTACACTGCCCTATGCAACCAGACTCTCCCAACGCTGGCCAATAACTCGTACTTGCTACAACCAGATCAAGGATGGTGGACATGTACTTCGGGATTCGCCCCATGTGTCCATTATAAAGTTCTTAATCATCAGATTTTTGTGTTCTAGTACAACTAATCCCTAAAATTATTTATCACTCAGACCAGAATATAAATAGGACCCTGACTGGGCAAGGACACCTTCACCGTAATCACCAGGAAAGAAAAGTTGTTACTGCCATCACCCTATCCGTTCTTCTCGGATTGGGACTGGCAGGAGCAGGTACAGGAATTTCAGCCTTGACCTTACAAAGCCAAAACTACCATAGTCTTAGAGCCACAATATACGTGGACATCCAGAACTTAGAAAAGTCTATTTCCCATTTACAAGAATCCCTACCCTCCTTGGCAGAAATGGTACTGCAGAATAGGAGAGGCCTAAATCTGTTGTTCTTGCAGCAGGGAGGCCTCTGTGCTGCCCTTAAGAAAGAGTGTTGTTTTTATATAGATCACTCTGGGGTTGTCAGAAAACCTCTGGCCAAGGTTAGAAAAAGTCTGGTTTGAACAGAGAATGAATATAGGGCTAAACAAGGATGGTTTAAATCCTGGTTCAATAGCTCCCCTTGGTTGACCACTTTGATTTCAACCTTACTCGGACCCCTCCCCATTTTAAGTATGCTTTTGACTTTTGGGCCTTACATATTAAATTGGCAACTTTTATAAAAGAGCGGCTGGGAGCTATACAGGTAATGGTAATGCAAACCCACTATCACTCCCTCCAGAGTCTGGATGATAAAAAACATGAGATGAGGGAGTGCCCATGATTGGGCCCCCAAGGTATTAGTCAGAGGCGGGAATGAGAGACCTCTATTGGACTGGCCCGTGGCCATGGCTGAGGGCCATCTTCTTGATGAATGATGTGGAAGGGCACAGCCCACTGTGGGTAGTGCCACCCCTGGGCAGGTTGGTCTGTGTTACATAAGAAAGCAGGCTGAGCTGGGGCTAGGGGAGCAAGCCAGTAAGCAGCATTCCTCCATGGCCTGTGCTCCAGTTCCTGCCATCCAGGTTCCTGTCCTGAGATCCTACATTGGGTTTCCTGGATGAACTGTCACCCGAGATATATAAGCTAAATAAACCCTTTCCTCCCCAAGGTGATATTGGTCAGAGTGTTTTGTCACAGCAATGGAGAGATAAACCAGTACAAATGTTCAAAGGGTAACTGAAAGAAACTTAATGAAGTTATAACTGGAAATGTACAGGTACACCAAGAATACAAACAGAAATAAAAACGACATGAATCAACACACATCTTTCATTATTAACTTTAAATATCAATGGAATGAACTCCCCAGTCAAAAGATGCAGAGTAGCTGAATGGATTAAGAAATAAAATCCGTGTTTTATTGTCTGCAAGAAACCCATCTCACTTTCAAGATCAGGTACTACCTTAAGGTGAAAGTATGGAAAAAATTATTCCAAGAAAATGCTACTAAGAAAAGCAGGCATTGCAATTCTAATATCTGACAAAATAGACTTCAAACTAAAACTAATCAGAAGAGATAAAGAGGGCCACTTTATTGTGATCAAAGGAACAATTGACCAAGAAGATATTACAGTCATGAACATATATTCACCAAACTCTGCTGCACCCAGCTTCACAAAAAACAGTACAATAGGACATTAAGACCCAGATTAATCCTAACTAATTGGTAGTAAGGGACTTCAATATCCCATATTCTCCATTAGATAGGCCAACAGGAAAAAGAATCAACAGAGAGACATCTGCATTAAACAGTACTGTACATCAAATGGGCCTAACAGACATCTACTGAAATTCCATCCAAGCAACAAAGAATATACTTTCCATTCAGCATCCCATGGATCTTTCTCCAAAATTGACCACACACTGGGGCACCAAACAAGCCTCAACGAATACAAAAAGACTGAAATAATTCAATGCATTCCATCAGACCACAATGCAATAAAGGTTAAAATCAACACCAAAAGAAGCCCTAGCAGCTACATGAACTCATGGACATTAAACAACACACTCCTGAATAAAAAATGGGTCAAAGGAGAAATTAAGAAAGAAATAAAAGTATTCCTGGAAATAAATGAAAAGAAAAAAAAAACAACACAACAAAACCTCTGGGACACATTGAAAGCAGTCCTTAGAGGGAGGTTTATAGCTCTAAGTGCCTTCATTAAAAAAAATCAGAAAGAAAACAAATAAATGACTTAATATTTCAGTTCAAGACACTTGAAAACAACAACAAGTGAAACCCAAACCCAGCAGACAAGAAGAAATAACAAAAATTAGAGGAGAAATTAATGAAATAGAAACAAAGAAAACAATACAAAGAGTTACTGAATCCAAGAGTTGGTTCTTTGAAGAGATAATAAACAAGATTGACAGACTGGGAATACTTTATAAACCTATATGCTACTAAATTTGAAAACCAAAAGAAATGGATGGGTATCTAAAAGCATGAGAGCCACTGAAACTAAACCAAGAAGAGAGCAACAGCTTAAACAGACCCATAACACATAAGAAAAATGGAAACAGCAATATAAAACCTCCAGACTGAAAAAAGCCCAGGATCAGATGGATTTCCAGCTGAATTAGACCAGGCATTTAAAAAAGATCTTTATCCAGTGCTACCTAATTTATTCAAAAAGATAGAAATGGAGGGAGAATTTCCAAATTTCTTCTAAGAAGCCAGCATCACTCTAATACCAAAACCAGGTAAAAATACAACCTAAAAGAAAACTATAGACCCAAATCCTTAATGAACATAGATGCAAAAATTCTAAAAAAAATACTTGCAAAACACATACAAACACACATACAAAACACATACAAACACATCAAAAAGATCATCACTCACATGGCAGCTAACAGCTGTCCATAACTCCAGTTCCAGGGAATCCAACACCCTCTTCTGTGTTCCGCGGGCATTGCATGACATGGGTGCACTTATCTACATGAAGGAAATACACACATACACATAAAAGAAAAAAAAAACAAAATATTTAAAAAAAGATCATCCACCATGATCAAGTCGGCTTTATTCCAGAGATGCAGGGATGGTTCAATAAACATCATAAATCAATAATCATCATAAATTGACTTAAAGACGAAAACCACATGGTCATCTCAATAAATGCAGAGAAAGCCTTTGACAAATTTCAACACACATTTATGTTCAAAGTCCTAGAGGGAATTGAACTGGAGTGAGCATACCTCAACATAATTAAAGCCATATACAACAAACCCACAGCCAACATCATGCTAAATGGAGAAAAACTGGAAGCATTCCCATCAAAATCAGGAATAAGACAAGGCTGTCCAATATCTCCACTTCTCTTTAACATAGTGCCTTAAAATCTTGTAAGAGCAATAAGACAGGTGAAGAAAATTAAAGGAGTAAGTAATAATTGGAAAAGAAGAGATCAAATTATCTCTTTTTGCAGATGATATATTATATCTATGAGATGCCAAAAATTCCACCAGAAAACTCCTAAAAATGATTAACAATTTCAGTAAAGTGGCAGGATACAAAACTAATCTACAAAATTTGTAGTCTTTCTATATACCAATAACAAGCAATTAGAGAAAGAGTACATAGAAACATTCTGTTTCACAATATCCTTAAAAACCTAAAATATCTCAGAATAAACCTGAGCAAAGACCTTAAAGACATCTCCAATGAAAGAAAGACATTGAGGAAGACATAAGAAGATGGAAGAACCTCCTATGCTCATGGATTGGAAGAATTAATATTGTGAAAATGACCATCCTTCCAAAAGCCATTTATAGATTCAATGCAATGCCAATCAAAATCCCCATGACATTCTTCACAGAATTGGAAAAAAAAATCCTAAGATTCATATGGAAGCACAGAAGACCTCAAATAGCCAAAGCAACCTGGGCACTAAGAGCAATGCTGGGGTAATTACTATATCAGATTTTAAACTGTATTGCAGAGCTACAGTCATAAAAACAACATAGTATTGGCACAAAAATAGACCCATAGATCAATAGAACAAAATTGAAGACTCAAGCATGAATACATGCAAATTCAGCCACGTGATATTTGACAAAGGAGCCAAGAACATTCACTGGAGGAAAGATAGCTTGCTCAGCAAATGGTAGGGGAAAAACTGGATCTCCACCTGTAGAAGAATGAAACTAAACCCCTATCTTTCACCCGCACAAAAGTCAGCTCCAAATGGATCGAAGCCCTTAATGTGAAGCCTGAAACTTTGAAATTGTTAGAAGAAAACATTGACAATAACCTACAGGACATAGGTGTAGGGAAGGATTTTCTAAACCGGACATCTATTGCTTAGGTAACAAGGTCAACAATCCTCAAATGGGACCTCATTAAACTAAAAAGCATCTGTACATGAAAAGACGCAACCAAGGAAGTGGAGATATAACCTACAGAGTGGGAGAAAATCTTCACCAGCAACACATCTGAGGTTTAACATCCAGAATGTATAAAGAACTCACAAAACAAAAAATCAAGAAAGGAAATAACCCAATTAGAGACGGGCTATGGAGCTGAACAGAGTTTTCCCAAAAGAAGAAATAAAGATGATTAAGAAGCATCTTAAAAGATGTTCAACATCATTAGTAATTAGGGAAATGCAAATTAAAACCACTTGAAAATTTCATCTTTCCCCAGTCAGACTGTCTAAGATCAAGAGAACAAATGATACCAAATGTTGGAGACGATATGGGGAAAAGGGAACACTCATCCACTGCTGGTGGGACTGCAAACGTGTACAACCCCTATGGAAAACAGTATGGAGAATTCTTAAAAAAAAAAAAATGAACCTAACATATGACCCAGTTATACCACTCCTTGGCATATACCCAAAGGACTCATCCTATTATAGAGACACTTGAACAACCATGTTTGTTGCTGCTCTTTTCATAATATCTAAGATGAGATAAAATCATGAAATTTGCAGGTAAATGGATGGAACTAGAAACTGTTATACTAAATGAAGTAACACAGACTCAGAAAAAAGAAAACAAAAAAACTGATGTATGTTCTCCCTCATATGTGGATCCAAGCACCAAATCCTTATAAGTGAGTATGTATCCATACATAAGTACAGGAACCAGGATAATGAAAAGGAACCAGGGAAATAAAGGAAAAGAAAGAAACTGAAAGATAAGAACAGTAGGAAACAGGTGTTAATAAGGGAGATATGGGTAAAAATGGTTTTATTTTAATGGGAGGGTGAGGGAGGGTTATGTTAGGAACCTTGGAGATAAAGGGCAAGAAGGAGCTCAAGAGAGGAGAGATCATAGGAGAAGGGTATTATTAAGGGGAAACTGGGAAAATTTGGGACACCATGGTGGAAGGGTTACAAAATGAGAGAGATAAATAATGCCTAGATAGTTTAAAAAAACCCAGAGGAAACCATATTAGTCCAACAACCTACTGGCAAATTATACATACAGCTAGCTCAAAGAACATAATATATGTCTAGTCTAGGTTTATTGGAGAGTGTTTGGTTTTCACCCAAGATTTATCAGTGTAGCACATAGTAATTAAAAGTACAGAGTGGTGGAACTGACCTTCTTGGATGTTTAAAAGCTATACTTTGAGACCTATAGTAATCTGGTCAGAGGGACTTAATGGGCAATTTTTGCTCCATGCCCCCCAGGGTTGACAGAGTTCCAGGGGAGTATTGAGCATTTCTCAAATAGTCCTGTAACTGTGGTGAGTCACCTGTCCTCTTGATCAAGGAGGGCATGGAGACCCCACCAGATGGACTTTAACCAGTGTCCAGTCTACAAAGAGGAGGGTCAAGACATAGGAAACATTTCCTCCATGCTTGCAAGCAAAGCCAGCCACAGTCAAGTAGGACCTTTGACTTATCTTCACATCGATGGAACTGGTAAAAGAAAGGAGCCAGGGGCTCCTCCCAAGCCCATGTGACCCCTGAGGAACAAATCCTCAAATGACCTTAAGAGTGAAAATAAATTGGTTAATCTGGGCCAACTGTATGGTGTTAAACTCCCAAAATAAAGTATAACCAAACATTAAAGTGGTCAGTATAATTCCTTAAGAGTCCATGTGTATAGTTAAAGGTTATATAACAAGAAACAATGCCAGACAGGAGATACCTTCCTTTGTTATTGCCCAAGGTGACCCAAGAGACTCCCAGACAGTAACCCAGCATAGGACTGGGAAAATGAACAGCAGACCCCAGTCTATCTAAAGAAATGTTGTCAACTGATTGCTGCTAGATGAGGAAAAGCTGATATTCCTAAAACAAGGAACTCTAGATACAACGACTAGATTCAGTGGATAGAGAAGCACTGGGGAACACCTGGGGGCACTGACAACAGTGGACAGTAACAGGGATGACAGAGTATACAAACTCCAGTGCGTGGGGGGGTAGGCTACGGGAGGGTGCCATTTGGGATGCTGGTATAAAGATGAATAAGATTGTTTGGGATGTTCTGTATGAAACACACACACACACACACACACACACACAAAAGAATAATGTAGAAAAATCTAAAGCAATACACTTATAATGTTACTAGAATAATATCTGCAACATGGTATATTCTTAATGATATTATTTCTTTGTATTTGAAGAAATAAAGGGTTTATCTCTGAAAAAATAAAAAAATAAAAAATAAAAATTAAATAAAGGTAAAAATCTATACTCCATTAAGTTTGAAAATCTCAAAGAAATGGATGAATTCCCCAAATCATGGTAACCGCCAATGTTAAACTAAGAGGAGATCAACAGATGAAAAGATCCATAACAAATAAGGAAATTTGAGCAGTAATACAAAACCTCCTGACTAAATAAAGCCCAGGACCAGATGGATTCACAGCATAATTATACCAGACCTTCGAAGAAAATCTACAACCAATACTGCTTAAATTATTCTAAAAGATAGATACAGAGGGAAAACTCCCAAGCTTCTTCTATGAAGCCAATATCACTCTAATAGCCAACCCATGTAAAGATATAGCAAAAAGGAAACTATAGACCCATAACCTCAATGAAAATAGACACAAAGATACTCAACAAAATACTCATAAACTGCATACAGACACACTTCAAAAAGATCATCCACCATGATCAAGTTGGCTTTATTCCAGAGATGCAGGGATGATTCAATATACTCAAGTCAATAAACTTAATAAAACTTATAAATGGACTTAAAAAACAAAAAAAAAAAACCCACATGGTCTTCACTATAGATACAGAAGAGACATTTGATAAAATCCAACATGCATCATGTTAAAAGACTTAGAAGGAACTGGTCTTGAGGGAACATACCTCAACATAATTAAAGCCATATACAATTAACCCACAGACAATAATATCCCAAATGGAGAAAAACTGGAAACTTTCCCATTAAAATCAGAAACCAGACAGGGCTATCCACTATCTCCACTCCTTTCAATATAGTGCTTGAAACTTTTGCAAGAGCAATAAGACAAGAGAAGGGAATTAAGGAGTTCCAGTTGAAAATGAAGAGGTCAAATTATCCTTGTTTTCAGATGATATATTATGCATAAGAGGTTCCCAAAATTCCACTAGAAAACCATTAGAAATGATTAAAACTTTCCATAAGGTGGCAGGTAACAAAATCAACTTACAAATATCAGTAGCCTCTCTCTATACCAATAACACGCATTCTGAAAAGTACTCAGGGAAAACCTCTCTTTCTCAATAGCTCAAAAAATTAAAATAAAATATTTGGGAATAAACTTAACCAAAGACATTAAAGATTGCTACAGTGAAAAATTCAAAACTACAAAGAGAAAGATAGAGGAAAACACTGGGAGATGGAAAGACCTACAATAGTCATGGATTGTTGGACTCAATATTGTGAAAATGACCATCTTGCCAAAAGCAATTTATAGATTCAATGTGATACTAATCAAAATACCCTCAACATTCTTCACAGAGCTTGAAAAGAATAATCCTAAAATTCATATAGAATCACAAAAGACCCATGAGAGCCAAAACAATCTTTGGCAAAAAGAACAATTCTGGAGTGATCACCATACCAGATCTTAGATTATGTTACAGAGCTTTAGTAATAAAAACATCATGGTTTTTGTCTGCCTGAGTTTGCATGGGAAAATGAACAGCAGACCTGAATCTTATGTGAAGAAATGTTGGCAGGTTATTCCTGCTAGATGAAGAATGAAAATGTGGTACATTACACAGTAGAGTTCTACTTCGCAATAAGAAAAGATGAAATTTTGAAATTTTCAGGTAAATGGACAGAACTAGAGAGTGTTGTACTAATTAACACAAAGGCAGAAAAGCAAGCAACATGTTTTCCTTCATTTGTGGGTTGGAGCATCAGTCCCTAATATGTGAATATGTGAATTTTGATGCAACATCATGAGTCAGGAAAAGGGAAATGGTACATAGAGGTAAAGGGGAAGAAAGAACCTGAATGGGGCATTGTAGGGAAGATGTGGAAAAGGGGGGAGGTGGGAAAAGTGGGAGCATTCGACAGATGAGAGGAGGGAGGGGCATGCAAGGGACCATGGTGTGGGGGAGGGAAGTCATGAGAGGGAGGATGGTGGGAGTCAGGTGGTATTGGGGGGAGGGTGGGGATAATGGGAGCACTGTGACTAGGGAGGGAGGGAGGAGGGAGGCTGAGTGGGAGAAAAAAGATTATAGAGATGAATGAACCTTTGGGGACTAGGAAACCAACAGGGAAACATGATGTCCTCAAAACCCTATGAGAAATGTTCATACGGTGTCTGAACATTAATGCATATGTATATCTGGGAGCTGCTTGGCAGGGATCACAGTGTCAAAGAGAAGAGACCTCTCTTAGAATGTTTGGTGAAGGTGGTCCAGGAGACTCCCAAAATAACACAGGATATTGCCAAACCTGTTGGTTATCTCCCAGAACTAGTAGGTAAAACCCTACTCTTGAGGAGAGGACATACTTAGGGTACAGGACTTGAAACAATGGAGTAGGAACTGACCTGGAAGCCTTCCAACTGGTTTGGCTATCATAATGCTAGATGATAATATGCAAACTGCCAAGGGGGAAAAACATTCAAAGTTTTCCAAGTCCCAATGTTTTTAGGTCCAAGCCAGACCTAAAGCCTAATAACCATAACAACTGGCATGACAAACTACCTCTATTAGTGCAGTAGTGGTACTGTTGTTATCTGGGGGACAATCAACAGCTATCTAATTGGACTTAAATCCCTCTCAATGGGAGTTGGGTGGCACTGTAAACTCAGTCAAATACACATGGCAGTAGAGGGCATAGATCCTAGAGAAAACTCTATTTCTTTCATATCTCTAGATAAATGAAATATCTTCCTACATGCTATGTTTCATGAATCTTAGGTTTCATTGTAGATGTGTCACTCAGGGCTGGGCATCACTCAAACATGTAGTCTCTGTGTGCTGCCAGTTGTGGAACTCTGTGATAGCCTTCATCTGTGGCAAAAAGAAGCTTCTTTGGTGAGTGGTGTACAGGATACTTGTCTGTAAATGTAAGAATCCATATAGTGATAGCATGCACAAGGCCCATGCTGATTCAATCAGACCGAGCCCTAGCATAGTCCTGGGAAAATGGGCAGCAGACCTCAACCTTAGCCAAGGAACTATTGCTAACTGATTACTTCAGAGTTAGTGAGAGTATATTTTCTTTGGGTGACTGACTCTGTAGGCTGACTAGAGTACAGTGGATGAACTTACAGCAAGGGTCATCTGTGAATAAATGCTTAACCAGATAGGACCTAATGTATATGACAGAATTCATGAAATCCAGTAGGATGGGTGGTAGAGGATCATGTATGCAAGAGGGGTCTGAATTTGATTAAGATCTATTATACGAATTGCACAAAAATTCAATAAAATATACACTAAAATATATTAAAAATGGAACATTCTAGACAAGTGGTAAAATTAGCTACTTTTCCATAAGAAGAGTGATATATCGTATTACTATTTATATTAAAAGATAATATAGGTGTGATGGTTTCAATGAAAATGTATTCCACAGGCAGCAAGTATTTAGACATATTTGTCATCAGCTGATAGTACTGTTTTGGGAACTTTTAGCAGATGTGCTTTTGCTAGAAGAAGTGCATCGCTGGGGGAAGGCTTTGAGATGAACACTAATCTTTCTGGAACCTAGAAGTGTAAATCCAATAAACTCTAATAACGTCTTCTTCTTATAAGTTCACTTGGTCACAATGTTTTTGATATGACTTTTTATATAAATGAATTATTATCTATGAAAAAGAATAGCAAATTCTACTTGCAATTTAGAGTCTCAAGTCAAACCATAGGGGAATATCCTTTTTGTGGGTTCTGGGCAATTCACACCAACATCAGCGGGAGCAGGATGGAGTCTCTGGAAAGGTCAATCATTCTTATAGGCAATGTGGCAAGCTGTGAGGATGATGGATGAGTTCTAATGGGAAGAGCGCAGAGACAGAGGACACTTCTGTGTTGCCACTGGTGTTGGGATTTCTCACCTAAACAATACAGGCAGTTGCTGATATTAGCTATTTATGCTTTAATTTTTTAAAAAAAATATCATCAGTACTCATCAGATTTGCTCATCTTTCTATCCCAAATTACCATTTTTTCTATGTATCCAGCTCTCAAGTTTATTAACAGTGAAATTTAATTTTTAATTTTCTTTTATAATGAATGTTAATATAATTCATCTTTATATGAGTAGGAAGAAAACTTCATTGAAAACCTTTGTAAAGATTTCATCTTCATATAATCACTTTGTGAGTAACTAGGATAATAGATCAAAATGGCTATACAAGTACATCACAGAAAAAAGTGCAAATATTTTTTCTGTGAGGAGTGATTATTAAAGTTTTCCATGTGGATTTCTAATTCAATGGTAGCTAATAATATCTGAGTGATAAAGAGCCTTATTTGAGGAATTAAAATCAGTGCTAGATATGCCAGATATGTTCTAATGGAAGCCGCTCATATTCTGAGAAGTTTTACTTATGATGCTTAGATTGCAACTTTCATGAGTTACCTAATCATTTATCTTGAACTTGCTTTTTAACTACGTTCTTACAACCTTCATTGTTTATTGATGTAGTCACTGGAGGTTGAGGCTGAATCAGATATGTGGAAAAAAGAAACCATTTTATGAGCTGAGGATGACAGACATAATTGTCCAGTCATCCGATTCTGAGAGTTCTTTGAGCCATCTGGCATTGAGGTAACTGAGTGTGATCCTCACCAGCTTTAGCACACAACTTGGGTGGAGAATATATAAGATCTTTTCAGAATTTTTGATTTGTATGTCAGGATATAAATACTTTCCTGTGAGAAAGTTGTTCTATGTGCTGTGAAAAACGGGACAGTTGTGGATGGAGAAGGACTAGAACCTGAGATGGGCACAAGCACAAGATAGAGTCTGACTGTTTATAGTCTCAATGAAAATTTAGGAGATGGCATTTACTGGATGAAGCCACTGATGACTGTCTCATTACAATGAACAACAATCTTACATATGAAATCTTGCCATACATAGTGCTCTCATTTCAACATGCACACTATTCTATCTATGCAGCTGTAAACATGCCTATAATTATAGCTGCATAGAACCTATTCCACTAGTCAAAGGAAACCCTGATATAGAACAACTACACATTGAGATTTCCAGTCTTGCAATTCCAATAAAAAGAGGTTAGTATTTTTTTCATTTCTGAAATGTTCAACATTTTCCTACTATTTTGAAAATCTCATCCACATCAGAAGCACTGTTAATGGCACATGAAAACCAATATTCAGTTTGGTTGTATGGATAGACATATGTGATGACTTCAGCATGTCTAATGACTTTATTTTTCCTTTCTTATGTAAATACCTATGTGGTCTAATTTATTTCTAGATTTTGAGACAAAGTTAGGACTTATAAAGTAAAGGTTTTAAAATTAATTTAAGTCCAGGCACTCATAGTTAGGCCATAAGAAAAATGGTATATGCCCAAGACATGGGTGTGAGCTCCTCAAGAAAAAGTCACAATGTGCATTTTTAAAAAATGTTGGAATAGGCATGTATGTTATCTATGAATTTTCTTGAATAATTGTGGGTTTGACACAGGATTTGCTAGGCAAAATAAGTTCTTGTTTAGATAATGTTGATACCGTCAACAGGTCTTTTTTGAATGTCAATTAAAAGAACTGCATGTTCAAAACTCCATTCTTTAATAATCTCTTTCCTATCATTTAGAAAAATAATCTACAGTGAAGGGAATAATTAAAACCCCACTGCAATTTTAAAAGGGATAAAGACCTGAAATGGCATAATATCAATGAGAATGGACAAGGTGGAATCCTTTCGTTTGCTGTTAAGAATAGAGCTGAAAATTTTAAAGTGGTTTTGATCTGCATTTCTCTAATTACTAATGATGTTGAGAACTATTTAAGTTATTTCTTAGCCATTTTTATTTCTTCATTTGAGAACTCTCTGTTCAGGCCCTTAGCCCATCTTTTTATTAAGCAATTACTTTTCTTATTTCTTTGTTTTTTGAGTTATTTACATATTCTGGATAGTAATAATCGGTTGGATGTATAGCAGTTGAAGATTTTCTCCCACTCACTGAGTTCCATCTTTACTTTCTTCGTTGTTTCTTTTGCTGTACAGAAACGTTTTACTTTAATGAGGTCCCACTTGTTGATTGTTGGCCTTAATGCCTGAGTAACTGGTGTCCAATTTAGAAAGTCTTTTCCCACATCTTTGCCTTGTAAAGTACTGCCTATGTTTTCTTTTAGACGTTTCAGGTTTCATATTGAGGTCTTTGGTCCATTTGGAATTGATTTTTGGGCAGGGTGGAAGGTAAAGGTCCAATTTCATTCTTCTACAGATAGAGAAACAGTTTTGCCCTTACAAGTAGTAGGAGTTATGAACAAGAAAATGTAAGCTGTTTGAGCAATACCCACTTACGTTAAATTTATTAAGCATTCAATTTAATGACATAAACATTAAACAAACATTATGTTGACTTTTATTTCTATTAATGAAGAAGATTTATAGATTAAATCTCTCCTGAGATCACATATAAAAGCTAGCTAATAAATAAATACATAAATAAATAAAAATCTGGCTAAAGCAACTAGATAGCACTAGGATAATAAAAAAAATAGCTTGAAAAAATACGAGAGGAATTCTGAATAACAAGACTTGCCTTGGAGAAATACCTCCAGGGGCATTGGCTAGTCCAGGAAAAAAAAAATCATCTGAGTAACCAAGAGTATGAACAATGACTTTGATGAAACAAAAATAGGTGGAGTCTTGGGTTTATCTTGAATTTCCCCAAGGTAAACTCATTGCTCTTACAGTTGTCCATTCAGATGTTAGAACAAATATATTATTGCAAATACTGAGACTGTACTAAATGAATCTGAGAAAGCTGAAAGAAACTGAACACCTAACAAAATTAAAAAGTAATATTATAAAACTTTTCAAATAGAGGGCTTACCATATAGAAAGATGTAGATAGGCACAATGTAAACATGAACAAAAATCCATTAAATTCGTAGAATAAACCTATGAATCATGAATCAAAATTCATTATCATATTATTATACATTTGACAGCCAATTCTCGGGTCATTAAGAGCTTGGAGAGAAAGGGGAGAGAGAAAGAAAGAGAGAGAGAGAGAGAGAGAGTTAAGCTTTAAAAATAAGACTTTTAAATGTTAAAATTTTAAAGAGCATTATTATTTTCTTATTTTTAAATTTTTGGTCCTTTTTGACAGGGTCTCCCTGTAGCCCCAGCTGGCCTGGAAAACAAGGGCATTATTACCAAAGCTAAAAGACAATGTATGTAATCACAGAAAATATTTTCCAATAATATCTCTAATGAAGTTTAGCATCCAGAAAATCAAAATAGAATTTGCAAAACTTGATATCAAAAGGACACAAAAGCTAAGTTAATTGTATGAATGGGCAAAAATTTGAATAAACTTTTCTTTAAAAAAATAAACACATGGTCCCAGTATTCCTCAACTCTGTTCCTTCATTTAAAATGTTTTCTACTACCCCCTTGATTATAATTACAGGATCACAAGTTCTCATGTAGCTTCTCCATGCACAGTTAATTTTGGTTAATTCTTTCTCTGTCCTTTTACATATTTTTGTTCTTAAGTCGGTGTTGATCTCAACCTTGGTCAAATATTATTCCAGTGGTTAGGGCTTCATATAGAAGCTCAGAACTGTTCAAAGTATTGAGAATATGTGACAGTGAGTGCTCAGCCAAAAGTGGGATGTGGATATCAGTAGCACCCTCCCCCAAGGTTCAGAGAACATCGCAGAAGAGAGGGCATGGTAAGATTGCTGTGCAGATGAATTTACAGGAACTCTGGTTATCTTCTGTAGACTTCTACAAGATCAAGTCAAAAGCTAGAAGTTCCAGCATAGAAGGGTGAGAGGGCTCCCAGCTAAAGAAAATAGCACAGGTAACTGACACTTGGGGAGTGTGAGTCACTTTTCTTTGGGAAGTTGGCACAGGTACGTTTCCTATATCACAGAGGATGACTCCAAACTCACGTGAATATGTGCAGCACTAATTAGATTCAATCAGTTACACAGCTAAGAAACAAAGAAAGAGAGGACATGAAGTTGGGTGGAAGATATGTTAAGGGTGGATGACACACAGTGAGTTAGAGGGAGGAATTTGGATTGAATTTGATCGAGATACATAATATACATGTAAGAAAATTACAAAGAATAACAAAAAGATACATACATGATCAGAAAATATAAAATTAAGTCATGAGAAAAATAAAATTAAGCGTAATGTTGTTCCACTTCACAAACACTTGACTGAATGTTACAGTAAGAATAACAGAAAATGACACACACTGGTGAGATTGTAGAGAAAAGGGAACCTGACCACTGTGGATAGAAGTGCAAGGTGCCGGAATCAGTGTGGAGAAGAACATGGTATGCCTTAAAAATAAAGTCAACAAAATAAACATAATGGTACCATTGGGTTCAATTTCATTCCTAGGTATATATCAAAAACAGTTATGAACAGGAGTTCAAGGACAGATGCAAGTGTTTATAATAGTACTAATCATAATTGCTTAAAATGGAAATAACCAAAATGCACAAGAGTAGATAAGAAAAATACAGCATAAAGTGGGGGATCGTTAAGCTATGATGAAAAGGACAAACAGTGTGGTATAATGAGGAGGGACCTATGAAGCGTGACTTTTAGTGAAAGAACAAACAAAAGCCACATATACACACATGGCCCCATAGGTATAATTTTATGAAATTCTACGAACAAAAAAAAAAATCATAAGACAGAATTCAGACTTATTTTGCTAGAGGTTGGGAAAAAAAGGTGTGGAAAACCTAGTATACAAGAACTTTTACTTGGACTGATAGAAGTATTTTGAGTCTAGACAGAAGTAAGATTATAAATCATGTGGATGTTCCATGCCAGGTGGATTTCACTTCAATAATTTATGTGCTTTAAATATCAGCTCAAAATGAGCTAACAGAACATGGATGAAGGTATTCATGAACAACAAAACAAACTCTGGTGGTTGCAAATACTGGAATACATAGCTCCACCATCCAGTAGCAATGTCTATAGAACCATGGTAATGGTGAAAACAAATAATTATATATCACAGAAGAAAAATTATTTAAAGAGGACATAACAGTTAAAAGTTTCTACCAATTTAAAAACTAAGTCTCCTTCAGCCACTATCAATTACCAATAGCCTAGTAGGTTGACCAGTTTCCAGGGGAGAGACCCACACCCAAGAGCTTTTGGGGAGCATAAGTTAGACTTGATAGGGCTTTAAGAAAAAGAAAAAACTAATTAAAACAGAGAATATGACATTGAAGGTGCTACTAGGTTTGGGGTGGAAATGGACGAGTGGGTCTGAATGGCATCAAAATATATTGTATCGAGTTCTAAAAAAAATCAGTAAAAATTTGCAAAACAAATATAAATTGTATACATTGACATTTAGTGGCCAAATAAAACAATGAAGGGGCTCGGGGGATGGCCCCACAGGTTAAAGCACTTGCTGCTTATTCCAGAGAACCAGAGTTCAGATCCTGGCAACCATGTTGGGCAGCTCACAAATTCCTGAAACTCCAGTTCCAGGGGATCTGATGCCCTGTTTTTGCTACTGGGGACTGGGGACACCTGCACATGCATAGACATATGCAAACATACACATATATGCACACATATATAAATAAAAACAAAATAAAGTATTTTAAAAAGGAAGAAAAATATTAGTTGGCATTGTTGTAGCACAGAATTTTTATGAATGAATTGAGAATTAACAAATCGAAATGTAGAGAAGACACACTTGCTTACAATGAGTTACAGAGGTGCAGAGGGATGAACAACACTGAGGACAAAGGATAAGAATCATGGAGCATCTGAACAGAAGCTCAAGCATATATTTGACTGGCGATCAAGAATAAGATGCAGAGACAATATAAGAACAATTTTAGGTAAAATATCTAACCATTTTACAAAAATAAAAGCACTCGGTTTTGTTCTCAATGAGACCTTGTGCATCTGCCTGCCTAGAATCTCCCTCCACGCCCAACGGGGCGGGTGCAGGAGCCGCAGGGACTGGAACATGCTCTAGGCGGTTTTGCATCCATGTCTTGTCACATGGCGATTTGAAGCTCTCATTAGTGTCTGGCACCGTGGCAGCAAAGCCCTGCTCGTGTCTTTTTAGCGGGGAGGGTGGAGGCTGTTGTTTTACTGCCCCGATGTCCTGTTTGAAACTTTGGGACTGCTTTCTATGTAGACATTGAAAACTTGTGATTTGTATAATTAAAAAAGAAAATCTCTATGTGAAACACCACAGTGAAACAAAAAATTATATGACATACTAAAAATAAAACAGTGAACACTGATTTTAACTTCAAGGAATAATGGGTAGATTACTAGTTTCAAAAGTAAAGAACATGCAAGCAGAAGTCAGGGAAATTAAACGTTCAAAATGAGAAATTGTAATTTTGCAACATTTTATTTTATAAAATGTATTCAAATATGATGATATAATCCTCCCCCTTTTTGGAAATAAAATCCAAAGAGAATCTCACAGCAGATATATGTTACTAAAAGAAATTTAGTATCTGTCACTCATCCTAGGTGTTAACTTGATACCATCCAGAATCATCAGAGGGAGTCTCATTGGGGAGATTGCCCAGGTAAGATTGACCTATGCCCATGTGGCCAAGAGGTTGCTTTGACTGAAGATTGATGTGGGAGGACCCTGTCCACTCTGGGCAGCACCATCCCAAGGCCTGGGTTGTATAAGAAAATTGGATGAGCATGAGGAAGTCAGGAAGCCACTAAGAATCAACCCTCCATAGTTTTTGCTTAAAATTCCTTCTGAGTTTTTTTCCCTGAATTCCCTCAACAACAGATTATGGCTGGTAAGCTTAGGCAAAATAAACCCTTTCCTCCCTTAAGTTGCTTTTGGTCAGCATATTTTATCAGAGCAACAGAAAAGAAACAAGACAAAAATGAAAAGAACCAATTTTAATTTATCAAAGAAAACAGACAAACCATCATTTGATTTTTGATGAATTTTTATCAGTATCACATTATTCAAGTGATCAAATTAGACTTGATACAATATTCCTATATTTAGTTAAAATTTATTCTGTAACTGTTTTACTTTCTTTTAACTAATTTTTGCTTCCAATAAAGCATAATATGAAAACTTTAAGTCACAATGTCATCCAATCTCATACACTCAATCTTTAAATTTCACACAGTTAAAAACAGAAACTGTCAGAATTATAGCATGATTATAATTTATCAAAATGGTATGTGTCATGCCTGGCCAAACACAACATCCAAGCACCGGGGATTTACATCAATGTGCATATATTTAGCTCAAATCAAGGAATCTTGAGTAATTTCTCAGACCAATTCTTGCATTTGCAGACATACATTTTCACTCATCTCTTGGCCTGATTTCAGGAAATTATGAAATGCTAAATCTTGCATTATATAATCAGAACCTTATCTTTCCACTTTTGAAACTTCCCAGAATTATTAGCCATATTGGGTTTTACAAATATGTTTTGTTTTATTTTATTTTTTGTATTTGAGTCTTCTTTTTCACTTTTTTCATGATGAAAGAAAATATAAATCGAGCAATAATTCTTATTTTCCACACTTAAATATGTCAAGCCTTTATTAAGCTCAAATAAGCCTGAATTCATTGAGGATTACAGCTTAATTTTCCTTTTAATTCTATTTTTAAGTGTTAAGTGCATTTTATTCAACATCAGATTATTAGTATAAATACCCTTGCTTCATTTGTTATTGGTGATGTCCTGCTGTGCTTTAGCTTTTAGTAGGGGATTTATAGTCAATAATACTTTAAAAAATTAATGCATATTACATAGTCAATAATACTTTAAAAAATTAATGCATATTACTTAGGAAGAAAATTTTAGCTCGAATGGATCTAAATATATTCCTACTTCTCATTAATTTATAATTCATATTGAAATTATTTACTCTGAGGACTGTGTGAGAAAAACTTGAAGCAGTCCATTAAAACTAGAAACCTGTCAAATCTTTCCACTATCTGCACTCTTTTTCAATATATTGCCTGAAACTCTTTCTAGGGCATAAGAAAAGAGAAGAAAATTAAAAGTACAGTAACTGGAAAAGAAAAGGTCAAATATTCCTTATTTGCAGATGATATGTTATTATGCATAAGAAATCCCAGTCTTTCCACCAGGAAACTTCTAGAAATGATCAACACTAAGCAAATTGGCAGGATTCAAATCAATATACCAAAATCAGCAGCCTTCCTATATACCAATAACAAGCAAGCAGAGAAATAGTTCATGGGAACATTCCCATTCATAACCACCTCAAATAAAATGCTTAGAAAGAAATCTAACCAAAATCATTAAATATCTGTACTCTGAAAATTATAAATCTTTGAAAAGATTGAGGAAGAAACAGAAGATGGAAAGACCTCCCATGTTCATGGATGGGTAGAATTAATATTGAAAAAATGACCATCCTGCCAAAAGCAATTCATAGATGTAAAGCAACCCCAATAAAAATACCCATGAAATTAATCAGAGAATTAAAAATAAACATTTTAAAATTCACATGTAATCATGAAAGACCTCAGATAGCCAAAGCAATCCTGAGCATAACGAGTAATGCTAGGGGGATTACCGTACTAGATTTCTAACTATATTACAGAGTTGTAGTGATTAAATAGTATGGTATTGGCATAAAAACAGACATGTAGATTAATGGAACAAAAAAGAAGACCTCACCCAATTTCACACACCCAATATATGACAAAGACGTGAAGAACACACACTGGAGGTAGAATACTATCTTCAAGAATTGTTGCTGGTAAAACTGCATCTCCAATTGTAAAAGAATGAATTTAAACACGTATCTATCACCCTGGACAAAAGTCTACTCCAAATAGATCAAAGCCCTTAATATGAAACCTGCTGAGACTGTTCAAAGGCGATTTAGGCAGTATCATGGTAAATATAATTGCAGGAAAGGACTTCTAAATTGGACATCAGTTGCTCAGGAATTAAGATCAAACATTAGCAACAGGAACTTCATTAATCTAAAAAGCTACTGTTCAGCAAAGGAAATAACCAAGCAATTGTACAGGAAGCCTACAGAGAAAATCTTCTCTAGCTATACGTCTGACAAATGATTAATATCTGGAATATACAAAGAACTCAAAAAACAAAGAATAAAACAATAACAAAACAAAACAAAATAAAACAACAACAGCAAAACCTGTAACTCCTGTTCCAGGGGTCTGATACACTAATCCACTGAGGGGAGGTTAAGACGATTGCCCATAACAATAGTGTAGATTAAAAAAAAAAAAAAAAAAAAAAAAAAATAGAAATGGCTAAAAAATACACTAAAATTGTTCGACATTCTAAGTAATTGGGGAAATACAAACAAATCCCACTTTAAGATTTCATCTTTCCCCAGTCAGAATGTATAAGTCCAAAAAAACAAATGCCATTAAATACTGGTGAGAATGTTGGGAAAGGGGAATCCTCATTCACTGCTGTTGGGATTGCAAACTGGTACAACCCCCATGGAAAGCGGTGTGGAGAACTCAAAAAACTGAAATCACATTTACCATATGACCTCATTATACCACTACTCGGCATGTACTAAAAGGGCTCATGCTACTGCAGAGATACTTGTACATTCATGCTTGTTGCTGCTTTATTCACAATAACTAAGAGATAGAAACAACCTAATTGTGCATCAACTGAAATGGATAATGAAAATGTGGTACATTTACATAATGGAGTCTACTCTATATTAAAGAAAAAGAAAATCAGGAAATTTGCAGACAAATGGATGGAACTAGAAAGTGTTGTACTAGGGGAAGTAACACAGAATCAGAAAAGCAAGTGGCATATGTTCTCTCTCATTTGTGAATCTTAGCTCTAAATCCTTATATGTGAGTATATATCTTGATATAACCACAGGATCCAGGTATTTAGAAAAGAACTATGGGGGTAAAGTGGAAGAAGGAGTCCAAGGCCAAGAGAGGGGGATAGAAGGAGATAAGTATTATCAAGGAGGGAGTGGGAAATATGGGGTACTTTAACTGGGGAGGGAGGAAGGAGGGTTATACAGGAGAGATGTGAGCTATAAATAATACTTAGGTGGTTTGAAAAACCAGGGAGAAATGTATTAATTAAAACACCTAATGAAAAATACAACACAATGCATGTATATGAGTGCATGTGTGTAGGTGAAGTAACACCATGACAGATGGGAGAAAACTGCCTTTGAGTTGTTGGTCAGGGTAGCCCAAGAGACTACAAAAATAGCATAGGTCATTGCCATAGTTCTTGGTTAACTCCCAGAACTTGAAGATAAGACCCTATTGCTAAAACAGGACATGGAACAATCCAGCTGGAGCTGAGCTGGAAGTCTCCTCTCTTAAAAACAAACTCTCATAAGTATTAGAAGATACTATGGATCCTCATAAGGGAGAAAAATCAATCAATTTTCCAACCCAGCTGTAAAGCTTAATCACCACAACTCTATCTCTATTGATGCAGTAGTGACACTAGTATCCTGGGTGTAATCAACAGTTACCTAATTGGACATAAAAACTAATCAATGGGAGTGAACTCATGTGTGGTCTTGTAAACATAGCCTAATACATATGTCTTGGAGAGGCCATAGATGATAGAGAAAAGCTTCATCTGTCACATCCCCAAATAATATCATTTCCTACTCTATGCTAAATATGTAACCTTATATTTACAGGGAAATATACCTCTCCTCATCAAAGAAGCTTCTTTTAGCAACAGAAAGGAGACTATTACAGAGTTCTATAACTGGTCAAAATCAGAGAATTGCTGCCCATAAGCTGCCTAAGTGAATATCTTATATGCAATCTCTACACCAAGGCCCATGAAACTTAGCAGGTCATAGGGTAGAGAGACTATTAATGGATCTCTCAATTCTGAACAGTGAAGCTTCTTCACGCAACAGAAAGTGATTAACACAAAAAACCCCAAACTGGCAAAAACATAGACAAGAAGATAATATATAGTATATTTCCCTGGAGAGGACATTGATGATAATTATCTGCCACCCATGGATCAGGTACCATTGCTGAAGAGCGGTGGAAGTATTATAAGAGCAAGATGTGCTGGATGGCCACAAGGAAACAGTTTACCAGGCAGCTGAAAACTTGCTTTTATCAACTTACAGCAATGGTGACTGCATGCACAATCCCATGCAAATTCAAACCAGACAAAAAAACAAAGCATAGAAGTGGGGAACTGGGTAAGAAGCCCCAACCTTGGCTGAGGAATTATTGGCAGCTGATCCCTGCTGAGTGAGGGAGAGTTTGTCCATTTTAAGGAAGTGATGCTAGATTGACTGACCAGGCTCCAGTGGAAGAACTCATACAGAAGGACATATGGGGACACAATATGGACTGAGTAGCCTTAACATATATGACAGAATGCATGAAACCCAGTGAGGAGGGTTTATGGGGATACAGATAGGGAAGGAGGTTTAAATATGGTTAAGATGTATGAAATGCACAAAAATTCTGAATAATTTTAAAATAAATATATTCTCTTAAAAACCTTTTTATTTAATATCATATTCATATTCTTTCAAAGGCAAGAATATATCATAAACTAAATGTTGTTGTATGTGCCTGCAAAAGATATTTAAGTAGTTCAGGTGTGGTGGCACACACCTTTACTCCTAGAACTGGAGACACAGAGGCTGGCAGATGTCCGTGGGCTTGAGGGCATTCTAATGTAGAAAGTGAGTTCCAGGACAGCTACATCTACATAGTGACATCCTGTCTTAAATAGAGTGGACAGATAGACAGATAGATAGATGATAGAACAAAAAGGAGAAAATATAAACACGTTTTAAATAAATTTTTAAATTCTTTTTCCTAAAGTGACCCAGTTTTAAAAACTATAGTGGAAAGAAAAACCTGACCTAGAAGAACAAAACTATTTGTGAAAATCCTTTTCCAAGTTGTGTTGTTTTCAATAGGCATAAGGGAATATTAGTAGAAAATCACAATAGTAATTTAAATTGTTTTAAAACTTATTTTTATTTTAGCATGTATCTTCCAGTCTGTCAAATACAATTAAAAAATATCTGGAATGTCTGAATAGTGGAAGTGAATTCTTATAGACTCATGATTTGTGAACAAATTTAGGTAGATACATGAAAGTGGCTGACTACACATCAGAGGACGCGTCCTCAGTAGAAAGGACCTGGCTAAAAGTTAATCTTGAATTTCTAGTTTCCAAAACAATGAGAAAGCTAAATTGTTATTTAAGCGATGAAGTCTGTAGTGTATTTCAGGTAAGATCATGTGACTGATGCAGTGTGTGTGTGTGTGTGTGTGTGTGTGTTTAATGAGAAAGCCATATATATATATATATATATAATGTGTATTATATTGAGCTTCAGTATTCTTATACCACAGTTCTCAATCAAACCCAGACCCCTTCCCCCATCCATGCCCCCACCAGAACCCATGCAGTCTCCCACATATGGTAAGTCCTATCCAGTCAAGCATTTGCTCCCAGATGCCTTCCAGTGCAAATTTGTCCAGTGGAGTCCAGTCAGTCATCCAGAGATCATGTGCAAGGGATACTCTTCCTCAACCAGCAACAACCAACCTTCAACATCTCTTGGTCAATGGCTGGCCAGCTACCCATCTCTCTCTTCCCCTCTGAATCCTTATTCAATTGAGTTGGCATGGGTCCTGTGCCCATTGCCAATATTGCCAGAACTTCACATGTGCAAGCTTCTGGTGGCCTGTAATCTCTGCTTTCCTGTGTTCATCAATCAGCCCTGGCTCTTAACAATCTTTCCACCCCCTCTACTGCAATGGTTTCTGAGCCATGGGTGGATGAGGTTCAATATAGGAGGCTTACCCAGGAATACACACCCTGTAGTCTCTTATGATTTAAAACTTGGGCAGTTGTGGCCTTCTTTGTGCATCACACTCTGCAAAATATTTTATTTATTATTTTTATTTTATGTGTATGACGGTATTTCCTGCATATATGTAAGTGCATCAATGTTGTCTGTTTCACCAATATTTTTTTCCTCCCTTCTTGGGAGACCTGCACTTGTGCCTCTGAGGCTCCAGGGCTCACAGACCAACATAAGGCATTTCTGTTTGGGTTTTGTATGGTTTATATGACATTTGAGAGGGAGTGAATTACAAATAAAGGCTTTTCATAACCCCCACACCATTCAAACCCTGCACCCCATTTGCAGCTTCCACAGCGGCCACCCCCTTTGTTCCGGAGTTCCAAAATAGCCACCTCATTAACTCTCAGTCTCTGAGCTAGGTTAACTCTCCTTCCCAGTGTGCATTCACAGCTGTCCTTAACCTTACCCCTTAATGCAGGACTCCTCCCACAAAGTGTGGGAAGGAGGTGGGGCCAGGACTTATCAGAGGAACATCAAAGTCACATTCCACCTCTTGCAGGTGACAGATGCCAGGTGAGCTCTTCTGTATTACAACGACAAGATAGTGACTTCTTGGGCCTCCCTATCACCGTCTTTAAGACTGGGCCACTGATCTATCTCAGTGAGTGGCGTTTCCCCTACTATAAAGACAAATGGAAGGAAGTAGACACATCTAAACAAACATGAATGTGAAAACAAATGCCCACAGTAGGTGTACCATATTCATTAAATAGTATACCTGCAATGGCTGCCCTGCTGGGGTCCATAGCCTTCCCTGATACAGGGGGTTGGCCTGCTCTACAGTACTAGATGTGTGTTCCATCCCTAGGAGTGGGCCTTATCTGATTAGAAATTTGCCACTTGTACATATGTTAGTTGAGCCATTATGTTGTAGCAGGCATTGCTTGGCATGTCCATAGGGTACAACACGCAGAGTCCATTGTTGAGTAGAATCATAGGGTACCCTTTCTTCCCCAACCATCTGCATAGTGACCTCCTGCACTATGAAAGCCATCCATCCAATGGCATGGAGTTTTTGGCTTAATCTCAGCTTCATCTCTTCTTCCCCTGCGTACACCTCATGCAGTGTCTTCAGCAACATGGCCTTACCGGCCTTTGTAGCGTACAGTCGACATCAGTGGAATAGCCTTGGTTAATTTGAGGACCTCTAGTATCTCTTTCTGACCAACAGCTTATAGGGGGACAACCCACCCCTGGTACTGTAGTTTTTCTTAACAGTTGTGTAGATTTGGGAGCCTAGGTTTGTATGTTACCAACCATAAAACTCCCAAGAATCTTATAGCTATTGCTGGCCTTTTTTTCTTCAGGTATCTTTCAAATGGTTTTCACATCTGTAAAATACTCAAAGGTTAACATAATGTATTAAATCAATCATAGACAAGGTCTAACACAACATGGAAAGATTTTATCCATTAGCTGCTTTCTCCATAGATCTTTGTTAGGTACCATAGCATGGGTAAGAAACATTAATTGGGTTAATTTTTCACTCTCTTAATTATCCCTTTGTAGTCACTCTGCATTCTAAGGATCTTACATGGAGTTTCTTTGTATTCTTTTATACTTGATACACTTACAGGTATTGGCCCCAGTTGACTGACCCTGCACAGGGCTAAGGAGGCAGAAGATCTCTCTTGTCCCTGCTTCACCTATTGGTTCCCTGAGTCAGGCAGGCCCTGGGCCTGTCTCCTGGTTGCAGCCTTATCGGTCATCTCTCCATTGACCATACTTGGATGCTGGGGGAGGCTCTGGTAGGAAAAACTGCCTCTACCCCTAATGAAGCCTTTTTCAGGACAGAAATGAAACTTATTTAACCTTTG
>NW_008333886.1:2632427-2636469 GCF_000622305.1 Nannospalax galili | reverse complement strand
ACTAGTCAGAGTCACTTATATCTGCTAAAGCCTCTCTCACTTTACAAAGATCCTGTCCCATTAAGGGGCTCAGCAAAACCATTAAAGCTCTATACCATTCTTGAGGTCCCAGTTGAATTAAGCTTTTTGTTATATCTCTGGTGAACACAGTCTTAACTGACCAAGTGAACAGGGCATCATATATTGCTTTTCCCATAGCCAGTTCTCTCAATAATGTCTGTCCCTCCTTATACTCCTCCAGCCTCTGTTAATCATGGGAGTTTCCCTTGGTGATGACCATGTGTCTTTAGTGCCTTGCACTAGCCATCCCATTAGGGACTTCTCCAGCCTGGATTGGTGTAAGTTGAGCAACCTATGTCACAAGGACGGATGGGTGGTTATATAACTCAGCTGTGAAGCTTATGAAGGACTTAGACTGACATTATTTGCTCCCATGTCCCATACCCTCACGAATGATGTGGTGAGGGGCTCTTTGATTGCTTGCTTCTACTTCTTTCCTACTTTCAACAGCTCCAGTGTGAAGTATTTTCTCCTAGCTATAGTCCTGTTAACGTCTTTTCTCTTTTTGTATCAAAGGTTGAATCTGAGGGGCAGCTTTAGCTACTTTTATTTTTAGGTTGTTTCTGTTTTTTCCTGGGTCTTTAGACCCCTAGTCCTCTAACTTTCCCAAGGTAAAAATCTCCCATTTTTTTCTCTCTCTTAAGCGCTGAGGCTGAGCATAACTCCATAGCCTTTTCAGGGTCCTCTGCCCTGGGCAAATCTTTTATTATGCAAAGTAGTGGCCACACCCTCTCTCTTTCTGTTTTCCTCTTTTGCTTGTATGATTTTTTTCTAAGCTCGGTAAAATCTTTTAGGAGTTTTCAGATCCAGCAACTGAGCTATTTCCCCACATTTACAGCACAGCTGTGGCCCAGGGACTTTCCCCTTTGAGTCGGTTCACATCTGTGTGTCCTGCATCATTCTAATTATATATTTCATGATCCACTGTATAAGGAATGTGAGAATATCTATCTCCCTTAAGCATAGGAGGTTTGGCCACTCTCTTCCCTGCGTTCCTATCAGCTTCACCCAGATGGGTTGCATTACCTCACAGGACTTCTTGTGGTGCCCATCTCCACCCTTCTGGATTTGGGAATCTGAACCCTTCTCCCTTTTGATTGGCTCACCAGAGGCTGGTGGAATTGTGGTGATTTCCCAGGCCCACATCCCCATGTTTTTCCCGGACTTCTGTGTTTCGTCTATCCAGCTGCTCTATAACAATTGTTTCTCCAATTTTTTTTCTTTTTCCTCCCTTCTTTGGAGGTTCCAGGGCTCAAAGACTGACATAAGGCATTTCTATTTGGGTTTTGCATGGTTAATATGACATTTGGCGGGGAGTAGCCTACAAAGAGATGGCTTTTCAAAACCCACATGGCATTCAAACCCCATGCAGCCATGTTAACTCTCCATCTCTCACATTAGCTAACTCTCCTTCCCAGTGTACACTCACAGCTGTCCTTAGGCCTGCCCCTCACTGCACTCCACCCCTGCAAAACGTGGGATTAGGTGAGGCCAGGGTTTATCAGAGGAACATCTTAGTCACAAGTCCAATGCCCACAATGTCAGATCTCCTGGAACTGGAGTTACAAAGGGTTGTTAACCTCCATGTGGGTGCTAGGAATTGAACCCAGGTCCTCTGCAAGACCAATCAGTGCTCTTAACTACTGAGCCATCTCTCTAGTCCCACAGCGTACTTTATAGACTTTTCCTTATTATTTATTCATGAATAAATTGTCCCTCTCTTGATTTTATGTCAGAGTGCTAATTTTACAGATGTGTATTGAATGCTACTATCTTCAGGGCAGATCTAGTTAATAACATTCTATAACAAATGTTATTTTCCTCATTTTTAAGTTTTGGACATATTTTGACTTTGCTTTTTACATGATTATTTTGTCATGCATAAAATCAAAATCCTGGAAAAACTCCATGAACGAGTATGTTAAATGAACAACTTATTTTTGTTTTTTTTTTTAAAATAAATAATTTATTGAGAATTTCAAACATGCTTATAAGGTGTTTTGATCAAATCCATGCCTACTCCCTCCCCTCCAGCTCCTACCACATCTCCCAAACACTTTCTTCTGATATCTTCATGTACTCTTTCTTCTTCTTTGATTTATTTATTTTTTTTTATGGGACTTTTGGCTACTCTAACATTCCATCCTCTGAAGAAATAACCCTAAAACTTTTAAGGATTAGATAAAAACTCCCAAATATTTTCAACATTTTTGGCCTTTGGAACCGTTTATGTTGCTAGGAGGCCCAAGGACATTGTGTGTTTTAGCCAAGAAATTGGCTACTTTTCTTTGGGGTTTTTTCATCCTGTCTAGCCAATTCTTACCTCCTATTCTTATCACACCATCCTCTGAAGAGGTTACCCAAATTGCCAAAAGGGAATCAGGACACAGACCATTCTGGTGTCTTCCATGCTGAACAGGGACACAGGGTGATGTAATTGGAGTACACCTTCAGTGGGTCTATCTAAAAGACTCCTGAAATGCATAAGTCTTATCTCTAGGGTGAAAAGAAAGTCCTGAATCTCCTAAATTAACAATTTAAAGAGGAAAAACAAGAATCAAATTTCCCCCAAAATTCAAAATTCCCATGTGGTAGAAGACATGATTTTATTTAATAAATTCTTCCTTATCATTGTTATTTTGCCCTTTTTTGGTGTTTGTTTATTTGTTTTTAAGACAGTGCCTCCAGGGGTTGACTTGGGATTCAATATGTAGACCAGGCTAGTCTCAATCTCACAAAGATCTGCCTGGCTCTGGCCCCGAGTGATGAGATTAAAGGTGTGGGTCATCACAATTAGCTTGTAATTGTCATTTTTTTATGTTTTATATACACTTTACAAAATGATGATTTATGGGCTGGAAGGATAGAGCAAAGGCTAACAACTGAAACATCAAGGGTTCGATTACCAGTATCCACAAAATGATGATTTGTTATTTTTATTTACTAATGTTTAAATGATTAACACAACGTATATTAGATATTCTATAAATTATGAATTTTTATATGATTAACCAAAATATTGTGTATATTACACTTTTACAGAAAGAATATTTACTTTGGCTTTCCTAGGTATGTAATTTATGTGATCAACAAGCACTAGCCCAATCTTTAATATCTTCTTTGATATTAACACTGGCATATTTAGTAATTTTGCACAATAATTTAGCTGAATCCCATTATTTCAGCTTGTACTCATTATTTCCTTACTCATTACAATTGATTTAATTTATTCCAGGAATTTCTTCTATGTAATAAATACTTTAACTCCTTTTAGCTCACAATTTGCTTTTCTTCTTTGTGATCTTATCTCATGATTTCCATGCTCACAATAGAATCCCTTCATCTTTTTCCTCTATAGCTCTAGATTCTTTAAATATTTACCTCATTTTCTTTGTTTTATTTTATCTCTGATGTCTCACATCTGCTGGTTATGTAGTTGTTAAATTATTAAAAATTTTCATGAGTCTTTTCTTAAATTGGTTTATTCTCATGAACACCAACTTTAGCATATTAATGACTTTGACATTAATTTTCAGCATGTTAATGAGAAAGAAATTATCAGCAAACTCTGCCTTTGGTAATATTTTTCTATTGCAGCAACTTTGTATAATGGAATATTTCCTTTAATTCTTTAACGCTTAACCTGCATTTTGTGAAAGACTTTAGCTGTAGGTCTTAAACGTTTTCTGTTTATATATTTTTCCTAAAAATATCTAACCTCAGTTATTAGCTTGTAAAGGTCCACAACAATGTCTTCTAAGAAGGAATTCATTATATTCTAGGATGATAAATAAATGAGAGTGTAGAAAGTAAATTAAAGTTTGTTTTTTTTTTAAATCAGATAACAAACATATATAGGGGATTAAAATGTTTTCTATCACTTTGTGTGTCTCCCCTGTGCAAATAAGACTAAGGTGCTCTTTAGACAACCATCTGTTAGGTAGATTTCATCAGTCTAAATAAGGAAGGACTTGAGCTTATC
>NW_008333886.1:2621858-2625796 GCF_000622305.1 Nannospalax galili | reverse complement strand
AAAAAAAAAAAATCTACCACAGCTGGCATGTGAGAAAACTTTTATAAATTTTGAAAGGTGTTTTCTACTTTGATGTCTCTATGCATACATTGTTAATTTGTACTTTATTATGCAGTAGCAATTATATATCATATGAAAACATTCCTGTCCATTTAATTCCTAACTTTAGTCTCTGTCTCATAGTTATTTGTGCAGGTCATAATTTTTTTATTTGGGAATTGCTTTAGATTTCCACATAATTGTACACATTTTTGAGGCTGTGTGGCATTTCAATGCATGTATCCATAGAATAATGGTCACATCAGGGCAATTTGCATATCCTTCATCTTATTCTGTTGTCATTTTTATTGTGAGAATATTAAAATAGTCTCCTTTAGCTGTTATTAAATATACTATTCTTTGCTATTGACTACTATCACCCTAAGCTGTGATAATCCCTGGGAATTTATTTATACTTCCTAATTATAAAATTATATACCTTGTAGGTGAGAATGTATATTAATTCAGATATTATGAAATATTATATTTATAAATTCTTTAAGTTAATATCACCAAAATCAATGACATTTTCATAAATGTATAATTTAAAAGTTTATAAGCTTAAATTTAAGTATGGCCCAACTTTTATTTTCAAATGATGTTTGGAAGACATAAATATGTAAACATTTAAAGTGCCCCTCGGAGATTCCTTTCCAGCATTGCTCTTAGCAACACTGACAACTATAAGTTGTCAACATAAGTAGGGAAAAAAAGTTTTATGCAGATGAGTAAGTGTGGGAAAGTTTTCTTTTGTTGATTTGGATTGACTAAAAAATAGCTCATGGTAAATGTAGCTGGAAAATAACAAAAATTGTTATGTTGACCACTGGATATTATGAATGCATTTGTGAAGTAAGTATTTCACTTACACACATAAGTATTAGCTATCTTCTGGCTATGTTTGAAAGGAAAAAAAAAACTCACTTTACTGATACAATTCTGAAGTTAAGTAGAATCAAAAGCTTCCTGTTTCACAGACAGAAAGTGGTAGAACCTGGGATCCCTGACTACAAGCTTAGGGCTTCTGAGCTACAACATGCCACCTGGATGTTAAGTCAAGAATGAGATCAAAGACAGCAAGTGGACGCCACACTTATAGCCCATGCCAAGTACTAATTTTCATCACTGATTGGATTCTGTTGAACACATTTTCTCAGCTATTATCCTCTTCAGAGTTTCTTTGGGAGCTTATTAGAATAGTAGATCAACAAAGAAATTGATGCTCTTGGATTTTATATAAGATAACCTTTCATAATTCTCTAATAAAAGTTAAAGTGGTTGTGTTATTTAATTATGAAATACATAATCTCATTTTAGCTTTCCCTATCTGGCAAGCGTTGAAGCTGACACTTCAATTGAGTTTACCCAAGGGCTCAGAGGCTTGGAGAGTTAAACAGAAGCAGCTATCAAAGCACAGACATCCTCACAGTCTCCCCAATTACAACAAGTGAAAAGTCTCCTCCTGAGAGAGACCACTTTCATTCCAAATCTGACAGGTAGAAATTAGTTGCCTAATGGAATGGAATCATTCTGCAAATTGAAGGAATTAAGTGTGCTTTTTTAATTTAAGCTCCCTCTAAATTAGATTTTAATTTGGTCTAAATGTGAAGAGGTTGATAGCATGAAGAAATTTAGGTTGGACCAGAGCCAATTATTAGATACCCCCCTACTCCAGATATAGTGTGTCTCCATCATCACCATCAGGCTTGATGGAGCAGAAAAACTGCCATGCCTTAATCAAAGACGTTTGTTTGAGAGCACTCTGCCAATTTGGAACCTTTATAAGTGATTTCTTCCCTTATCAATATCATTTTGCTGCTATAGGGACATTGAAGGTTCAGTTCAATGTGTGCTTCTTGTGTTTGGACATGTTTTCTTTTAAGAAATATGGTTAAAAGAATAGGAAGGAAGTATCATCACATTCCAAGCAGAGAACAATAAGTAATCATTTGTAGTGCTCATTCAGTCATAAGTCAGTCTTCTCTGGGAATGAAGCATTACCACCAGTGATATAAATGAGATTATTTCCTATAACCAGTAATATACTAGTAAATCAAAGTGATCTCTGAAGACTCTGTAGTCTAACTAGTTGATCAATAAACATCAATAGGTTAATAGTGTGGCTAATGATGGTCAAAGGTAATCTGTGAGTATGAATTGAGAGCTTCAGCCATTTGTTCTAAATAATTATGTAACTCAGTTATCTCTGAATCCGTGCCATACCGAACTCTAGTAAGATGTTTCTACGACATTTTTAAATAATCGTGTAAAAATGGCAATTGAAAAAGCATAATGGTACACACCTATAATCTGAGCACTTTCAATGTTAAAGCTAAAACATTGTATGTCTGTGACCACACTGTATACTAAGACCTTAACCAGCCTTGGATATATAGCATGAACTTGTCTCAAAATAATCAGATGGTGATTAAACAGCCATTAAGACCTTAAATATCTTGAAATATACAGGCAGTAGTAAAGGAAATGATGTTTTATGCTAATACTGCCATGTGCTGACAGAGACAGTGTCTTATATTAGTGCAGCAGTGACAAGTAAAAGTATTTCACAGGGGACTGAACAGATAACTCCATGGTTAAGAGCACTCACTGCTCCTGAAGAGGATCAGGGTTCAGTTTCCAGCAGAGACAAGTCTGCTTACGGTCATGTCCAGGTTCAGTTCCATTGGATCCTATGCCCTCTTTTGTCTTCCCTGGACTCCTGTAAGTATGTGGTGCACACAGAATCATACAGACTTACATATACATACACGTAAAAACAATATATTTAGAAAGTATTGCACTGGTGCTGATCACAAAGTATATTCCATATGGAAAACAGAGTTGGGAAAATATCCTTTGATATTCTAATTGGAAAATGATAATTTCCCACTAATTGCCAAAGCATTCTAGTCCCTCTGTCACAACCCAGCACTCTATCATTGCAGGGTTACCTGTATAATCAGAACACTCTTTAGAAAGGCGTCTCTTTATTCAACATTAATGCTGGCTTGATAGAGGAAGTAGGGGACAGATCAAACATGAGAAAACGTAGGACTTTAATAAAGGCCTCTGTTCAAAAAGAAAAAAGAGAATAGACAGATGAACCTGGCATGATGGCACTCGCCTTTAATCCTAGCACTCAGGAGGCAAAGGGAGGCAGATCTGTGATATGGAGGCCAGCTTATTTTACATAGTGAGGTCAGCTGTGGCTACAGGAGACCATGTCTCAAAAAGGCCACACATACCAAAAAAAAAAAAAAAGCAAATGAGTCATAGGTCTATCATTTTTGGGGGTAGAAGTATTTACCAAATACTTCCAACATAAGAAGAAAAATAATATTTCATAAACCCAATTGAAAATGGTAAGAACCAGGGGAGAAGTTAACCTAAGTATGTATAACCTATGTATGGTCATGTTTATTTATTTATTTGAATTACTGTGTTTATGTTTAAAGACATATTAAATTTTGTTAGTATAGCTGAGGGAAATGTAAAACAAATAATGGAACTATATTTAAATAATAGTAGGTTGAGGTATTTATACTAATTGCTTTCCTAAAAATGATTCAAAATACTGAAAATAATATACTACTATATATATCAAATTAATCATTTTGAAGAGTTGAAATGATTAAAAAAGAATTTCAATCATTTAACTCCAAGGAAGTTGATAAAACAACAGGTATCTAAGACATATTTTCCTGAGGGCATTTACCGATGAAAGGAAACACCATTAAGTATGTTTACACATGTGTGTACAAAAATATGTGCCCTGGGAATTTCAAAGAATGAGAAAGAAAGAAGAAAAGAAAGAAGGAAAGAAAGAAAGAAAGGAAGGAAGGAAGGAAGGAAAGGAAGGAAGAAGGAAGGAAGGAAGGAAGGAAGGAAGGGAAGGAAGA
>NW_008333886.1:2615379-2621834 GCF_000622305.1 Nannospalax galili | reverse complement strand
AGGAAGGAAGGAAGGAAGGAAGGAAGGAAGGAAGGAAGGAAGGAAGGAAGGAAGGAAGGCGCTAAGAGAAGGAAAATGTTCAACAGGAAGCTTTCAGCATAGCAATGGCATCTAGGAGCTACAGCCTCAGAATCATTGTGAATTGGAGGTTCCTCTACCACAGTGTCCAGTGACTGAAGATCTATGCAGAAGGACTTCCAGTCATCTGTGTTCTTTGGTTTCTTTGTGTTTTGTCATCTTACGAGGAGGACATTAAATAGACCAGAAATACACCAATAAAGGTAAATATAAGATCTGTAACATGTTGCAACAACAGTTCAACAGCAAGCCCTCTGTTAAGAACTCATAGTCTGGGGAAGTGAGATACCTTATGCTGACACTTAGCTGTAAGTGTCCTCAGTTGTTTTATACAAATACAAGAGAAGCACCAAACACAAATCTTTCTGCAGTAAATTCCTGTGTTCTTGCCCCAGAGAATTCCTCCAAATGTTTCAAAATTCCTGCAAATGTTTTAAAAATTACAGCCAATACTAGCACTCAGTGAAAAATGTGATGAGGGCAAGCCTGAGACACGTGCAATTAGACAAAAGTGAAAACTCATGTCTATGATTGCTGGCAAGGGACAGTGCAAGATGTCGGAGGCCTGGTGTGAATGCGAAGGGTGCAGTGTCTACAGAATTGCTTAATGTCATCTAGTAAAATTGAGTGAGCACACACACTAGGTTCATCAGCCTCAATTTTAATCATACCATTCTTCTCAGAAATTCACATGCCCATCAACTATAGATCAGACAGATCAATTTTATATTCACATAATGAAAAATAAACCATGTCATAAAACAAATACTATATCTAAATTAAACAAGTGATTTTACAAACATAATATTCTGAGTAGGAAACAGGATTTAAAAATATATCAAGCATTGTCACTTTGTATAAAATTAATTGAACTACATATATGGTTAAGTTAAATGTTCACTTGGCAAAAGGAAAAAGGAAGAGTAAGGAACTGTCACTAAGAATAAGATAGTGATCACTGCCTCGTTCACTTCTTAACCAGAATTTCTTCCATTTGTATTTATTGTAAAACAATAATATTTCAATTTTTTCTTTACTTGTGAGATTTTTTATTAGTAGAGAATTAAAACCACATTTTTTTTTTACTTTTTTCATCATAGACATTACTTAAAAATTGGCTTATTAAGATAAGTATAGGATATTTGGGGGGTTGACAGAAAGTGTTCTTTTTTAATTTAAGCACTGTTATAGTTAATTATGTGCTAGTATACTTTGACACTAGATCACACAGGCATTCTAATCAATAGAATGAAGCAGATTACCTTGCACAATGTGAGTGTCTCATTCAATCAGTTAAAGACCCGAAAAACAAAAAAAACAAAACAAAAAAATCCTCTGTCCCAGTAAGAGAAGATCCTCCAGCCAAGTCTCCAGACATTGTCTGTGAAAGATCTTCATGCTTGACAGCCTATGAACAAAAACATATCTCTCTGGATCCCCATACACACCCTGGTCCTTCAGGCAGAATTTGGAACAACTTCCATAATCACATGAGCAAATTCCAAACGTCATATTCTCATTCTTTCTTTCTCTGTCTCAGTCTTTCTTCTGTTTCTCTCTCTCCCTCACCTCTCTTTCTTCCCTCTTTTTCTTTCTCATCTATCCTCTCTCCAAACTCAGTGCAGCAACCAGAATAGTCTACCTTAAGTGATCCATGGTGTTGGCTCATGGAGCATGGTATTCCTGAACATGAATTAGACAGACTGTTTAAGGATATATATTCAGGTCTTACACAGTCCATTGTCGTATTGTAGTTTAAATGGGAAAGGTGACCCACAACTTCATGTGTTGGAACACTTGGTATTGAGTGGCCGGGTAGCACACATGGAGACCAGCTGTCACTCATAGGTCTGGTGAGCAGGGGGCCTTTGAGGCTACTGCTGTTCTGCTTCCAGATCCATTTATCGTATGTCTCTGCCACAAGGTGAAAGTTTCAAAGCTCCGCGCGTTTCCACTGATGCTAACCGAGGCGCTTCAGCCACTCATGTCATGATAAACTGCTCCCCCAGAACCATGTCGAAACAGATCCTTCCCCCTTTAATTTGCTTCTCTTAGGTATTTGACCAGAGTGACAAAAACAAAAACAAACAACAGAAAAAACCAATACATTGATATAAGCAGACATGTTCTGCACTACAAACGAAACCTCACAGCTGTCAATTAATTCTTAGGATTTAACCACTTTAAAGAGGAAAAAATATCTTGAGTAAAAGAGAGACTAGGACTCCTTGAGAAAGGACTCTGTTGCTCTTTCAAAGTTAGCATTGTTAACATTTCTCTAATCATTGCCTGAAAAGGCAGAATTTACCTGGATAATTTTACACTGGGAAAAGGCAGTGACCAGGTCGGGGATCGTGCTGCACACTTGCCCTGCTCTGATGCTGATTCAGGAGACAAGGCCCATTTCTGAGGTCCACTGGTCAGAGCAGGACTTATGGAGTCGTGGTGTTAGCACAGCACACCACAGTGGTCTGAGTGGGTAAGCCAATCAATCCATCCAAGGCCTATTGTCCCAGTTCTAGAATGCTTCCAGGGGCCAGGCATCTTCAGTACCTGGCTAAACATCGATTTCACGATAGTAAGTGTGAAGCTGAACTGTGAGAAAGACAAAACGGAAGCCGTTAGAGAAACTTCTGAGAAAAACAAAAGAAGGAATATCACATTCCTAAGGGGAGCACAGAGGTTAGTGCCAGAAAAAGACTTAAATGAGGGAATGTGGCCTCTAAAGACGGCATGCACATCTTTGTTTAAGTCTCCCATTGGATCTTTGAAAGACAAGGAACTCTTGGAGGTCGATGGTGGGTTAGTGTGAGCTTAACTGGTCGAGATTACAGGTGCAGCTGCTCTACCAGCTGTGGTTGTACTGCAAGGGCCTTAATGAGGTTTCTTCTGGGACCTAGCCTACTGCTCTTGATGTTGCCAGCCCAGTAACAATAAAAGACTTGATTGCTTAGCAGTGGAGGGAGCAGGAATCTTTAAGGTTGGTGGGGTAAAGATTTTGATATATCGCTAATCTGTTTCTCTGTGGTGAAAGATGAGACATTAACATTAGTGGTTGCTCTTTGATGATCATCTTGCTCTAAGCTTCTCTCTTGGAAGCCATAGTGAAGTTCCTGTAGGGCAGTTTATGGAAAAGAGTAGGTATGTTGACAATGATTTTCATAATGAACTGCAAATAGCAGACAAGTGTAAATTACATTTCACGGGCCCACAAATCCTTCCTAAACATTCATTACTTACAATTTCCCTGTTCTTACCTTATTCCTATAATAAATAGAGACACCTTATCAAAAGACCAAAACTTGCTCAATCATGTAGGCAAACAGAAAATAGCCCAAACTGATGTAAAGGAAACAGAAAAAGAAAAGCTGACTATTTCATGTCAGCCAAATGAAGTTGGTTTATGGATTCCAACATATAAAGTAAAGGGGAAGAGAAGAAATGGTTATTTACTGTTACTAGTTAACCATTCTTAAAGTTGAACATTGGAGGCCAGGAGTGGTGGCACATGCCTTTAAGCCCAGAACTTGGAAGGCAGAGGGAGGTGCATCTCTATGAGTTCAAGGCCAGCCTGGTCTACATAGTGAGTTCCAGACCAACTGGGGCTACAGGAAGACCCTGTCTCAAAAAGACCAGAAAAAACTTAAACTTTGGGGTTTTCCATTTATTCAAATCATGCAAAAGCGTGCATTTTTAAATTTAGAAAATTTAATGCAAATTGTAATTAATATCAATAAAAGTGACATTTATATATAAAACTATTCATCTTTGCTACACACATTAGTCAGTGAAATGGATAACATGAACCAGAACGAAAACAAATCCCTTCATAGTAAATGAACACACCCAGGTTTATATCTCAAAACCAAAGTATAAAAGTTATAGTTGTACTATAATGCAGAACATTTACATTAGGCAGACACCGCAATTCTGGTTGTTTTGCCAAATTAAAAATGCTCTTAAGATTTATGAATCTTTTATAATTCTCTCTCTCCTTCCCTAATGTCTTTATTTTCTGGGAAATCTATTACTTAACATTAACTCTGCAAACAGAAGTCATTGAAAGTCTTGCTGTTGAACTGCTTTCCTAAATTCCTTTAAATGGATAGTAACTCCCGTCTTTACTAACTCATAGCAAATGCATTCACAACCTGCTATGCTACATTATATGAATCTTAGGCTTACAGATGTGAACAATGTAGCAAGGAAATTTTGTATCATCTTCAGTGAGCAGTGAAGAGAACTGTATACAGTAAAGTATTGTGGCTGGTATTAAAGGCTCTTCTATGGCACTTCCAATGCACCATGACCTAAAGTAGTCTCTGCTCTACATTCTTGTTCACATTTCTCTTTGCTAGGACAACATCTGGATCTTATTCCCTTAAAATTCACTGGTCTGCCATCGTACTTAATATATGTGATGCTTTCTGAATTAATAAAAATGAGAAAATGATTGAAAACTCTTTACTTCAAAACTCTCCTAGGAATGCCTCCTTGGAGGAAAAGCATTATCAAATGGGGAAGATGACATTTCACTGAAAGTTTCCTAACACCTGGGATAATGGGAAACACACTCTACTGCCATCCGGGATCAGTTTCCATAGCGGCTTTTCTATTTTTGGAGGCGTTCCTATTAGACGGATATTTTCTCCACTTTATTTCTTAGTGCCTCTTGAGAATTAGCCTTTATTAGGCAATTGGGTGCACCTGTTTCCACAACAGAAAATGCGTCTCTCAGCAGGGAAATATGCTAGAGCTATTATGGTAGACTTGGATTCCACAGAAAGCTCAAGTATTCCTAAAGAAGTTTAATAGTTTAACATCAGTTGTTATGTTCTTCACTGACATTGATTCATCCATACAAAATGAAATTAAATCTATTACAATACTTCCTTTTCAAGATGAAAAATAAAACCTTAATGCTACCGATCTATTGTTTTATTTACGTGCATTTTTATGTCTTTCTAAGTAACATGTCTGATTATTTAAATATTAAAACATTACATGGAATTATAAAATGCAGTGTTAAAACAGTTGTAAGTTTCTGACGTAGCCTCACGTTTCGATTTTTCATGCTTTGGCATCTCGTGGGTTAGGGTTTTATAAATAAATTTCAAAAGGGGATATTTTCCTTCTCAAACAATCTTCCTTTCTCAAACAAATTTTAGATACATTTTAAGAGTTATGCGCTTAGAAATAAACCCCAATTATTTATATTGCTAGGCTATTTTCTGCCATATAGATTTTGCTTAGTTGTAGATGGAGAGGTCGAATACAGCGGACTGCTAAAAACTGCTAACAACCCTTCTTTTGTCATCAACCACGTGGAATTTGGAAGAAACCCAAAGTATCTAAAGGAAGTAAAAGACAGCCATTAGGAGATTTCTTAAAAATTCAAGACTGGCCGGGCGTGGTGGCACAAGCCTCTAGTCCCAGCACTTTGGAGGCAGAGCAGGCAGGTCTCTGAGAGTTCAAGGCCAGCCTGGTCTACATAGTGAGTTCCAGGACAGCTGGGGCTACATGGAGACCCTGCTTCAAAAAGACAAAAAAAAAAAAAAAATTCAAGACTGGCAACTTCCTAACATCATATAATATGCCTTTTCAATTAAAGTGCTGGGTTGGCAGTGATTTTGTGACACTGAGGGCATTCTTCAAGGAAAGAAACATGAAAAACTCGAAATAAGCTGTCACTGTCATTTGGATGATGAGAGCTCATAAAGGAAAAATCAGAATTCTTAGCTTCTACAGCACAGTGCTCCAGGAAGAAGAGAGAATTAATGGAAATCAGTTGACCAACACCTGGAAATGAAACTTATACTCATCCAGCATCACATGCTTAATACACTGTACAATAGCAAGATGAAGGAAAATTAGTTTTAAAGGGAGTTTGCAAAGAATGGTAATTTAAAGAACTTAAATATCATGGAAAGGAAATATTGCCTGGCTATTTCTACAGAAATAATTATAAAATTCTTCACAATGAAAAATATACTGAAGCACGTGGAATTCTGAGGAAGTGGGAAGTGATGTTACTGATGCCTTCATTAATGGCTGCTCCAACCATGGTACACAGGCAGCATCATTTTCCTGGATAAGCCACCATCATTGCAAAGATTCTTGGAAGACAAATGCCCCAAGTCTCAGTTTTGGACAGATTTCCTCCCAAATGGTGCTTCTCTTCTGTCCTCTTTCAAGAAAGCTATCTTTACTCCCCTAAATGAGTTCAGGTCTTTGCAAAAATAGCTTGCTAACTGTCTTCTGATATCATCAGTAGTGAAATATCAAGACGTGTAATCATTGTCTCAGGATGAGAAATTCCCTCCTCCTCAAAATGAATATATATATTCTATAAGATATATAGATAGTCTATAAGATAT
>NW_008333886.1:2609654-2615360 GCF_000622305.1 Nannospalax galili | reverse complement strand
TATATACATATATAGTCTTATGGGAAGATAATAAAGAGTTTCTTGGCAATTTAATGCTTAGACTGCTACCTGAGAGTCAAGTACTAATAGCTAGTCTTGTTTGCAATGTTTTATATAAATAACGAAAGAATTGTAAGAAGACAACTTTCCAACTATGAAAGCTCAATGTTTTTGAAATCCTCTTCTTTTATAACTCCTTTTCAATAATTTAGGTCCTCATAATAAAGAATACAATGATTTTGCAATAAGATGTGTTATCATTTATATCTCAAAGTTACCAAAATTATTTATGTGTTTATTTTGTGTGTTCACAGAAATCGATATTATATTCAAAAGTTATTTTTGCCTTATTTTTTCATTTTTTTTGAACAAAATCAGTGGATTTATTTCAAACAGATGAGCATTTCTTAGACAATTTTTCATTCCAAAATTAGACATGTGTATTTTTTAAAATACTTATGTTTTTAAAACTCCAGAAAAATATTTAAATAAAATAAATACCACATAGACATTTACTTATCTGTCTCATAAGGCATTCATTCTATCATCTGGTAATACAGCTCATTCCCAAAGGGTCTAACTTTTAAATAGAATAATAAAAAAATGTGTGGTGGATGACTTGAGTTTTTGTGACTGTTTCTTGAAAATACTTGTTATAATTAATGCATTAGTATATTAATAATGCAAATTGATGTATAATTTGCTATGATCTTACTTGTGGTAAATTATAATGTGGCTTTTCTAATTCAGGCAGTCTGATTTTCCTCATTAGAAGAAAAATTCTCCATAAATGCTTCTCACTCCTGTTTGGTATCTTGATTAAGATATGCAGTGTAGAGTAACAGATCAAGGAAATGCACACAAGAACAGGGAGATTGGGAAAAGAGGAATTTCTACCTTTGTGCTTCATCTTAGGCATCACACATCACCTCTATCTTCTTTGACAAATCAGGAACTTTAAAAACCATGTTTGAGAAGCTTACACCTTTTCTTGGCTCATCACTTGTACAGGCTCTTGTTTGAGATGTACTGGACCCCCTCTCCGCACAAGATGACAGGTAGCTTTTGGAAAAAGAAAAAAAAAATCCATGAATAAAGTCTAAAGGGAATTAATGTATTTTCAGAAATATAGGTGCCAGAAAAATTTGCAATACAAGTAAACAGTCAAGGACCAGTACTCCAGATTTAGGTAAGCATAAAATCGTCAGGTCTGGGAACACCTCTTCATGGAGCTATTGAACCAGGATGATGGTCACTGTCAGGAGGCAAAGGCACCTCTCCAGAAAACAGACTGGTGACTGAAGGAGGATTAAGAATCTAAGAATTTCTCAGAATTATGATTTTTCACTTTAGGAATGGATATGAAAGTAGATTTCCCTCTAATTTGTCTACTGTATAAGTGAAGCAAGCTATTCCCCCAAGCAATTTGGAATGTCTTCAAGACTGCCTCCTCAAAAACTGGGCAAAGCTAGACCAGTACCAAACAACAGTTATTTCTTGTAATGTGTTCAGTTATCTAAAACCGCCATTGCAGGCTTAACATACCGAAGTCCTTGCCTCTGTGTGTGTTGTGATGCCTTGTCTCATTTGTAGAGTATTCCCTTGCTCCATGGTCATTTTAAAACAACTGCCAAAGTGTCTACTAAAATTGTAAGGATTTTATGTTTCTACCTAATATAACATGAGACCTCAAAAGGAAAAACAAAGAAAAAATAAAGTAATACCCCAAGGAGTGAGGTTTGCTTGAGAGTTATAACAAATTATTGGTAGTTAAAAATATATGTACAAACTTGGTCATTGTGCTACATGCGTTTAATCCCAGCACGTGGAAGGCAGAAGCAGGCAAATCTCTGTGAGAATGAAGCCAGCCTGGTCTATATAACAAGGTCTAGGGTAGTTGGGAGTACTAGGGAGAACTTGTCTCAAAAAATATAAACGTGTGTGGTGTGTGTGTGTGTGTGTGTGTTTGGACAAGTATTCTCAATTTACTACAATGCACCATGTATACAACTTAGATTCAGCTTTCTTTTAATAAGATGACATTGCACAGCACAACTTTCTGAGCTGAACACCTGCTATCTTCATTACTTCAGATGTACATCCTTGTAAAACATAATCGTAATTAGACCAGCTGACTGTTGATGTTCCTTCGTAATCCAAGGGACAAGCAGGGCCATTGGACCCTCATCTGTCTAACCTGCTGTTCCTCCCTGCCAATTATGCACAGTGATGCACTGATTGCACCTGTGCTTACTGTCTTAGAATCGCTACTAAAAATACATATAGGCTGGGGAAGGGCAGAGAGAGGAAGGTGTAATCATAAAACAATGGGAAAGCCATCATCCACACTGGAAGACATTATAGTGTGGTTGTTTCTGAGTCATCAATGTTGCTGTAACAGAAGAGTCACCAATGCTCTATAAGCAATCTCAATAAATGTATTTGTTCACCTGTGTGGAGTCTAATTGAATCAAATATTGATTTGTCACCAGAACCTTATGAGAATGGAATAAACATTGATTAATAACCCAAATGACAAAACTCTCACAAAAGATGGTAGATTTGTCTCATGGCATTAAGGTAACCAGCAAACAAGAGAAAAGGGTTTAGAGGATCTAAGAATCAAAATATTTTAGCAAAGAAGGATGTATATATGAATACATTTCCAGAATGATAAAGAAAAATCAAAAAGCTGTGCAAGTGATGAAGAACTGAGTAAGTTCATGCTAATAAAGAAAAAGTAAGTAGGTATTAGTGAGCAACTATTAAAAGATATGAAAAATGTTTTTAGTAAAGAAAGATTTGCATAAGAGAATTAAGATGACTGGATGGTTCCAGAATATAGAAGAGAGCTTAAAAGGCTATGCATCATGAATGCCTGAGTAGGTTGCTTAAGATACGTAAAAGATGAGACTTAGGAGATCATCTAGAAATATTCTTAGATTTTCTAGGGTCACAGTTCAGTCAAACATCTACTTAAATTAAAACTACTACTAATCTATTGTTAGCAATTATAAGGGCTGACTTAAAGGTGCAAATGTATATGTAATAAAGTTTTGTTTTAAAGGGTTCAATCTTTGCTTTAATCAAGTATTACACAGTAATTAAAAGTACCTGACTGGTATAACTGAACTTCTGGGTGTTTAATAACCATGCACAGAGGAATATTAATGTGGTGAGATAGACTTAAAGTGAAAATATTTTGCCCCTTGCTCTTTAAGGTCAATTAGGTCCCAGGAACCTATGGGGAAGGTCTCAGAATGTTCTGCAACTTTGGTGAGTAATCTGTTCTCTTGTTTAGGGAGGCTGTAAAGAACTCACTGGGTAGACTCTTGACAGTTGTCCAATATAAAAAGAGGAGGATCAATGCAGAGGAAAAGTTCTTCAGTGCTACCAAGTTAGACCATGTCAAGCAAGGTCTTTGAGTCATCTTAACAAGAATGAAATAGTTGAAAAAAAGGAAGACTAAAGGGACAAAGCTCAGGAGATATCTGAAAACCTTATTTTCAACTGACTTTAACAGTAAAATGAAAACAGTTTATTTCAGTCACCTGTATGGTCTTAAACATACTGTAGGAAAGCATAACCAAAACCTAAAATGACTAGTATGTTTCTTTGACAGTTCAAGGGTCTACAGTCTTTGAATATTACGCTTAACCATATGAAATGCTATTTAGACAGTTATTTCTTAGTGATTGTATGCCAAATAAGGAAATCACTGCACAAATATAAGACTTCAGAGTTTGACCCAATTCAACAGTATAGTACCTACCAGCAGCCAATGCATGCTTGCAGTCAAGAGAGACAGGGTTACTATTGTAATTTTTTAACATGAAAGTTAAATAATGTCTACATTTATTCTCTTTCTTCCTCTCTAGAAAGCACTGGTAGGAACATCACAGTGTGATTCTTGCCTGCCCAACAGCTATCAAAGTGTCTGAAAGCACATCTGGGCTTCATCATTTTGAAGAATGGCCTTGCAGGCCAAAAGAAAAATGAGGATCCCAGCAGATGAATGCTTTGGGGAGCTCATGAAGAAATTGTAATGGACATGAAGTTAGACATTAAAAAAATTTGTATCCTCTGTTCCACTGTCTCCTGATTCCCTGCCTATAAATTGTAATGCTAACAACACACCGCTGCTTCTTCCTCTGGTCTCAATCAAGACACCATTCAAGGACTTCCTCTCTGCTCTACAACTAACAGTTATATACTTTTGAGTTTCTTTAAATAGGATCGCTGAGGGAGGTACCCTGAATACCATGTCCAATGCACCCATTCAACTGGAAGAAGTTAGATTTTCCCACCGCCCCAATCCCATACGGGCAGGTGGGGTAACCACTTCAGAGGGATACTAATGAGAATGGGAGGTATAAACTGGATAGTTCCAGGACCACCCCCCCCAAAAAATGCAGTTCCAAAAAATGTCCCTGGTGCTCTAACTAAAAGTGCCAAAGGGAACTCTGGTTTCCTATAGATCTTAAGTCAACACCCTACATCAGGCTATATCTTAAGGTGGAAACTGAAACTCCAGTCCAGACATTAGTCCTTTTTGGGAAAGGAACTTTGGAGCTAGATCTCTAGATGTTCGTGTTGTAAGTGAATTACATGCACTCCCGAATTTCATAACATATTTCCATTGCTTATAGTAACAGTTGGATATTTTTGTATAGGAATAAAATGATGAAAAAGAAGTCCATCTATTGAATCTCTACTTTGACTACTTTCCCTCCCTGAGCTCCTGTGGGTTCATTTGTCATGTATAGCATTTTCTGCTTTGCAAAAAGAGGGAGGTATTCTTACAGTGGGGAATGCAAGTATTTGTTGTAGGTTTACTTTCCACTGTCCAAAATAATGGTTTATTATGGCATTTTCAGACATAATATGTGAACTTTGTTCCATTCACCCCCTTATTACCTCTTCCACAACCCCTGTCATGTTCTTCCCAGGACACATCCAAATTTTGTGTAACCCACTGTTTAGGTGCTGAGACTGCGCTTTTGAAGAAATTAGTAAGTTAATTAATACTAATATGCCATCAAATTGATTTTGTGATGGGCTGTACCTAAGGTACTGTTCATCAGAGAAATTTAAAAAAAAAACAAATCACTAAACAAATTAGCAACTGGAGATTCTTGGCAACAGATTTAGGAGGCAGGAGGTGAAATAGAGTGTACAAAAGAAAAACCTCATTGCTATAAATCTGAACCTTGCTTTGCTAGTGTTTTACTTTTGAAAATTTTGTTTTTACTGAATTTTTGCAATTTTCATTCAATACAGTTTGATGGTATTTAGATCACCTCCCCTATCCACACCTCCTCTTACTTCCCTCTGCAAAACCCAATGTACTTTTATACATGAATAAATGCGGCCTGTAGAGCCTGATTTGCGTTCTTGAATGCCCCTCCATGTGGATCCACCTACTGAACCCACCAGAGTCCATTCCCTGTAGGACACTGTCTCTCCACGTCCCACTAGCCATCAATTGCCAAAAGTTTTCTAGGTTAGTTTGGGAATTCTTACCCATTTTCCCATGTTTATGCTGGAATTTTGTTTAAATTCTTTTTCGCTCTTCTTCCTGCTTTCCTGTCTGGTTCATAACTGACAGATTCATGTTTTAACTTGACCAATGCTCATCTACGAGCATAAGACAGAAGTTTCTAGAAGGCTCCTGTCTCTTTAGGTATATAGTTAGCTTTCTAACCT
>NW_008333886.1:2590166-2609555 GCF_000622305.1 Nannospalax galili | reverse complement strand
CTGACAAAAAAAGAGATATAGCCACCTCTCACAGACAAAACACTTTAAGCTCTGCTCATAATGATTCAGACAAGGTATGAATGTAACTTTTCTTCATTTCCAAAATGTGGATTTTAATCAAATTGTCATTCATCTTTCTGTCTAAATAGAGAGCTTTCTAATATTTTGGCAATATGTTCCCTAAGTACTAGGAAATGGTGACACTTGGCTAGGGATGAAAATGGCATTGGCCATCACCTACCCCACCTAAAGCAGTAGGTTCCATCCTAAAGGTGCAGTTCTGTTACTATTCCAACTTCTGACTTTCATGAAGCTTAAGTCTCTTCTGCCCACTTCAAGCAGTAAAGAATAAGACCCTCTTTATATAGGTTAGTAATTGAGAAAAAAAAGTGCCATTAATTTGTAATGGATTGATAAAATTTCTCAAGATTAACACTGCACAATTTCTGTGGTTAAAAATAATCATAATATAGAGACCTCAAACATAAGTTAGCTCTCCCTCTTTTTTTTTGGCCAAAATAATATTAGAAAGTAATTGCTTTCAAAGGGCACAAGGGCTTTTGTATTACAAGACTAACAACAATCTCAGCCTTAAAGTCATGAACTCTGCCTAACGGGGAAAAAAAAGGAATAATATAGTATTGACAGTAGGTCTTATGGAGCATTCATGAAAATTTTGGTGTATTTCCAGAAAACAGATGAACCTTGTATATTTATGTAGTAGTTCTAATTTTCCTTTTCAGACAGGGTAATATTTTTGTAGCCCAGGCTGGTCTCAAGTTTGCAATTCTCCTGGTTCAATCCCTCTCACAAATCCTGGAATTTCAGATATGCATGCTCACACGCAATGGCGTCGTATTAATATGAAATCAAATCTTGTATTAGCATATTTAAGCTTTTTCTATACTCCAATGTGGCTAAATACAAGAAATTGACAAATGACATGATAAATCTTTTGTTCCCACCGTAGAATGTTTAATGTACATTGCTTTACAAGATGCTATGATGGATTAGATCCAAAAAATGTGGAGACTTTTTTCATATGATGTATAATAACATGAATTTGGGTTGTCTGTCAGAGGTCCATATGTTGAATTTTTGGTTGCCAAACTGTGATACAATGGGGAGATCTTGAAACACTTAATAGATGGTTTCTACTTGGAAGAACTTAGGCTACTGGGCATCCCTTAAAGGGATGTTGTGCTTAAAGGGATGTTGCAGTACGCTTCTCTCTCAATTTTGCTTCCTGCTTCCATAAATAAGGTAAGCAGCTTTGCCCTACCATAAACTATCTGCCATAGTGTTCTGCCTTGCCACAGGCCTAAAGCAATGCAGACCATGCCCATGGATGAAAACTTCTGAAACAAAGAAACAAATTAATTTTATCTTGTTGAAATGGTTGTCTCAATTATTTGGTTGCAGCTATAGAAAGCCAATTAACAATAGACAAGAGTAGAGGAGACTTCGAGAGTAGCTCAAGGCAGGAGATGTGCTTAGCTGGCAATGAGGAGGCCCTAGGTTCAATTCCTCAGCCCCTCTACCAAACAGATGAAGACAATAGGTCTTATTTGTTACAGATTTTGTTTAGAAAGCCTTGCTATGTCAGTGGCATTTTTTCTGATCTTTATTTTAATGCTAATGAAGAGGTCCAAAAATTTTATTTAATAAAAATTGAAGTCTAATTTTTGTTATATTATAGATTTTTAGGTCAGTTCTAAAACTTAAAAGTGAAAAATATTGATACAATTTTAACTCCTGGAAACAACTCAGTATGATATCAATTGATGACATCACATAAGCATTATTAGTAAAGTCTATCAAAAATATTGTTATGCTATGGAAAGTCTCAAATATGCCAAAAAATAAGTTAAAATTATGGAATATTTAAAACTAAATTTAGTGCTTATCTTTTAAAGGGATTAACCAAATGTTTCTTGAATAAAATATTTAATGAGTTACATTTTTAATAATTTTAAATGCTATTTAACTTCATGTTGCACTTTTGAAAAAAATTAAATAGCTTTTAAGATACAGATGTTCATTGCAACTTTATAATTGAAATGACATATATACAATATGCTTATTAAATTTTATTTACAATTGTATTACCTTATTATTTTGCAACAGGAACAATCAGCTTTAGAGAAGCTTATGAAAATTAATGGAATTAAAAGCCATATGAAACTCAGCAGTATTTTAATTTGCATTATCTTTAAAAACATACTAGTTTTCAGAATGTTGAATGTAATTATTGATGGCTTTAAATTTTGCTAAACAGACAAAACATTAAATTGAATATCATTTTTGATGAATTCTAATTTGTTTTCATAAAAATCTTAAATATCAGTGAAATAATACACTCACATTAATTTTACATTTTTACTTGGTAAAATGGAAAAAGCAACTGGTGATTATACTTCCCCTGTAGAAGTTTTTAGGATCATTTAATGATATTTTTTAAATGATATGAAATGCAAGGTTAATGAAGTCAAATGCAGTTCACAGGATTCACAGTTGGGTAAGGATGATGATTATGTTTTTCTTGCAGTAGCATGCATAGCACTTTCCAGCACTATGAACTCTAACCAGTGGAGATAATGCTCTGAAATCAACATAAGCTTGATTTCTTCTTGTTTGTTCTATATGTTATGTATATAGTGTCTTCAGCAATAAGATCGTACCATCTAGTTCTGGTGGGTAACCAAGAGCTGAGGCAATAGCCAATATTGTTTAAGGGTCTATGTGAGCCCTGGTCAACAGTTTCTAGAAAGGGAATCCATTTCTGGCATTGAGGTATTTACTTTCATTGCCTATGTTGTCTAGAAACTGAAATATCCCCGTATTATAGGATAACTCCCTTTCATCTCTTTTTATGATGTGTACTATATAATTTAGAAGCTTCTGTAGTGGTAGGTTTCCATATGGCTTATTCTAAAACAATTTAGTGTAATTTAACCCTCTCCATACTCCCACCTCTAACCCTTCATCTCATTCCCCACCCCTTTCAATTTTTCCTAGTTTAATGTTCCCCATTCCCCTTTCATATCACTAAATTCTACAACCACTCCCAGGAAGCCTTCTACTCCACCTATGACTGTTTATTAGTTTCTTGACCTCTCTGATTTTCAAATTTAAATATCCATATCTAAGATTTCAAAGCTAACACCCTGCTATGAGAGAGGTCATGTGACATTTGCTTTCCTGAGTCTGAGTCACAACTGGCTTGGAAGATATGCCCACCAGTGAAACAGTGGCAAAATATCATGGGAGTAACCAACCACTCTTTGATTGGATTTAATGTCTGCTTCCTAGGATGGAGCCCATACCTGACACCTGACAGTGATATCAGGTTCAGGAACCTGACTCCCTGGTCACAAGAAATGGGGAGAATCCTATACTAGTTTTCTACTAAATTGTTATCATATTTAACTGACTATTAAAGTTTTATTTTTCTACCCTGTAAAACTCACCTGAAAAGTTTCCTTATACAGTAGATGGTGATTAATATAGAAACCCACAACAGGCCAACAAAAAGCAAGAGGCTACAGAGTGCTTATCCCTGAATAGAACACTTACATCAAACTTCTGTTTCACAAGGATTACGGATCATTTAGAAGAGGGGGATAGAAAAATTGTAAGAGGCAGATGTGATGAATAATCACAAGGAAACAGTTTCCAGACAAATGGTCAGTTGCTCATATGAACTTAGAGCAACAGTGGCAGAATGCACAAGTCCCATGCATGCTCAAATAAGAAAAAAATTCACAACACATACATGAGTAAATGTGTTAGAAGCTCCAACCTCATCTAGGGAAATTGTGGTAACAGATGGCTGTTGGAGGAGGTGTGGATGGAGATGGGATCTAAGTACCATAGAATTCCAATGCATGAAAATTATTTAAAAAATCAATAAAAACGAGAGAATGAAAAAATATACCCAGTAAAAAGCATATTATATTTTTCATTTATAACCTGTTCTCATCAAAGGCAGTATTTCAATTACTGAAAGGTAGTCCTTTATACAAACATGCCACAAATAATGTGTTCAAAGTAAATATTTACCCTACTTGGAAAAAGGCTTTACAGAAATCCTCATAGCCTACTGTTTAGATAGGCTTGTTGCTATATCTTCTGTAAGTTTGTAGAAATAGTGTTGCATAAATTTTTATGATCTAGTGTTTATAGAAATACAGTACCACTTTGTACTTCTGATTTTTTTTCATACTCATGAAAATACTAGAAATAAAAGCAAATCTTGATTTTTAGGGAAAAAGAACTTTCACTCTGTCCTATTGAATAACAGAACATAATATTTCGTAAATGAAATTGCCATCAATGGATCACTTGCCAAGAAAAGAAGCAGTATTTAATGATATTGAGCACTTTAAGGAAAATTGGTGATGACCTTCTAGAATCTTCCTAAATGCACTGTTAGTAAGAAGGGAACTGGAAACACAAAAAACAGTTCTTTTGAAATGTGTAGAGCAGACAAAAATTGTATCTTTTCCTCATCCAACAAAAACATGATCAAAATGCAATACTTTCCAATTAAGTACTTGAAATTCCCTGACACTTGTACTGGAGGAAACATTGAGTGATGGGGGCAGGAGGTTAAGCTGTGAAAAATTCACTAATCATAGGAAAGGTCATTAGCTGGTATTCTCTAATTTGGTTAGATTTAGGATCCATGTACTAGAAATGAATGTTTTCTTGGCTTCTGTATCTCGGCTGGAACAAATCATTCTCCAAGGGCCTCAGTTCTGGTAGAAGGGTGCATGGATTATACATTCACTCCAGACAACAAAGCCAGCAAGAAATTAGGAAGGATTTGCTAGTCAAAACAGAGGTGGCAATTCTTATAGTCCAGGGTCTTGGGAGGCAGAGAGGAAACAAATTATCTATGATTGTCAATCTAAAGAGCAACAATTTAACCAATACCCATGGGAAAGGTAACACATACATTTGCTGCTTTGTGCAGCCTTCTGAGTACACGCTAGTAAAATTAGGATAAATCCACATAGGGCTTCCAAATAAAATTGTTGCAAAATTGTTATAGGACAGGGAACTAGAGAGCTATTTGATTTAAACAAAATGATAATTATAAAACAAATGAATTTGAATCCACTTCAGAACAGTATCAAATTACACTGAGTATGGTTTGATGTGATAACTATTACTATCTTTTTAAGTAGAATGTATAGAAATATATAATCTTATTACCTAAAATATAACTGTATCATATAAATACTACTAGATGGCATTTATTATTTTACTATATTTATAATTTTACATTTTTATGAAATTGCCTTAAATCTCACAAAAGCGTAGCATATTTGATTTCTGTTTCTGGAATGAGAAAACTCAGTCATAGATAAGTAACTTGCATGAGGTCTCAGAGCTTTTGTGTCTGTAGAACAAGGTTCATTCTGCACCTGGTGGTAGGTGCTGATGCTGAAAATTTTGTAAAGACATCTCATCCTAAATACATTTCTTTTCATTTATGATTCAGCTGACACTATCATCCTGCCAAAGAATCACTTCACCACTTCACTTTGATTACTGCTCATTTCCCATTCCATTATACATTAAAGATCCCTTCCTTCCTTCCTTCCTTCCTTCCTTCCTTCCTTCCTTCCTTCCTTCTCCTCTTCCTCCTCTCTCTTCTTTCTTTCTTCTTTCTTTCTTTCTTTCTTTCTTTCTTTCTTTCTTTCTCTCTCTCTCTCTTTCTTTCTCTTTTTCTCTCTTTCTCTCTTCTTTTTTCTTTCTTCCTTTCTTTCTTTTCTACTTTTTCTTTTTGGTTACTTAATTTGCACCTCTATATTTACTCATTAACATAAAAATCCCTATGCCTCAGCAAACATTATTCTTGGTTGTTTGGTGTTTTTGCATTCTGGGAACATGCAAACTTTTTCCATTAGGTTTCATCCTGACATTCAAACTCAGATTAAATATCACATAAACAAAAATCCTTTCTTTAAATTAATAATTTGTGTGTATGTTTATACTATGTATGTGTATGATGTATGTTGATGTTTCTCTCCATGACCGTATGCCATAATATAGTATGCACATAGAGATCATGGGAGAACCTGGGTGTAGGTCTTACACTTCTACTTATTGGAAACATGGTCTCTGTGGTTTTGCAGCTATATATGCCAACTTTGCTGGTTTGCAAACTGCCTGGGATTTTTCCCTTCTTCATCTCTAATCTCACTGTAGAAGTGCTCAGATTGCACATTTACCATGCCCTCTAACTATATGTAGGTTCTGGGCATTTAAACTAAGGTATTTGTGCTTGTACTGCAAGTACTTTACCCATGGAGCCATCTGTCCAGTGCAAAGGGATTTTTTTTGACCTTTCAATCTGTAAACACTCTTTAAGTCTCTACTATATTGCTGTCATTTACATCACTTGGCATAGTATCTGAAGGTAGTTTTTAAATATGTATATTATTTTTTGAAAATATCACGAGTATTAAATTTTAATTATTTCTGTCTCTCCCATCCCTCCTCTAATTCCTCCCATACATCTCCACTCCCTCGCAAGTTCTTGTACTTGTCTTTGGTTATTATTGCTATACATGCATATGTACATTTATGAACAAACATGCACACATATATTACACTCAGTTTATTTAGTGTTGATGGTGTGTGTCAGTGTTTAGAGATGCCCACATGGGATTAGATAATCTCTTAGGGATGTGTTTGATCTATCAGATTATTTTAATGTCCTTCATTAAAAAAACAAGTTGTGGTATCAGATGTGCAAAGGTTGTTTCAGGAGGTTCCCTACCTTACATAAGAGTGTACTGGCAAACAATAGCTTCTGGGAGAGGGAATTGATCTGGGAGAGGGAGTCAATCACTTTCAAAGACATGGCTCTTTGTAGGTTAGCCTAACTCCAGTAGATGGACACCTACAAATAGACATTTGGAGGCACAAATATCCCAAACACACACACACACACACACACACACACACAAACATTAGAGTACATTAAATTTGGGGGTCTGTAAGGGGAGTGGTGGATGTGGTAGGGAATCTAAATACCATCAAAATATATTGAATGAAAATTTAATACCTATACATTTTAAATTTTCTCATCCTATGACAGCCATACATAAAAGCTGTGCACATCCAAGCCAGATGGGGTCCCAGTATGCATGGGGGAGGTTGGAAGGATGCCCCAGCAGTAGCAGAAGAATTATTGGCAACTGATGCATACTAGGATAGAGTCAGTTTTCCTTACAGGTATGATGCCTGGTAGGTTGACCAGTACTCTAGGGAATGGTTCTACACCAAGGACCACTTGGAAGGCAGGGACTGAATTTGATAAACCTTTAAAAAACAAAAATTATTTAAAAAATAAAGGACAGATAATAATAGAGAACATGAAGGTGAAGGGAACTAGTGGGGGGTGGAGGGGGGATTTAAATGTGATCAACAGACACTGCATGAATCTCCAAAATCAAGAAAAAGTTTTTTAAAAGTTTGTGATGCAAAGCAGTATATTAATAACTACTTTCTATAATATATGATACTGTAATACTTCAATTAGTGAGCTTAAAGATGATTGAACTTAAATATCATCATTTTCCATTGAATAAATAATAAAAAGTTCTGCGTAATAATAAATTAACTTTAGTTTCTTCAGGATCTCAGTTAATTTCTGTGAGGGTACGCTTATCTGTTTTTTTTTTAACCTAATATTTGAATCATTTTTTTATCTATAGCTGTAAGAACTCCTAATTCTTAGGAGACAATATTTAGAAGTTCTTCAAAGCACTTTCTATACCATTTGGGAAAATAACTGAAGTTAAGCAGGACATGAAGTGGAAACTCTATGGTTCCCCTCAGTTCATTTCACTGGCATTCAATTCTGAACAGCCCTAGAGTGTGATTACATTCATTAGAGCTGCAGGCAAGGCATACTTTCCTCTGGACTTCCTTTTGAATAGGTTGCAACCTTATATGCAGGAAAATAAAATATTGTGAGCACATTGCATATTATATTATGGTTTATTTTACCAACGTACACTTAAAGCTCTGTTTTCCATGTATTCTTCCACATAGTGAGTGCATTTATGAGGCAAGAATCAGGATGTGTTTATGGTGAAACATAACCCAGTACATAATGGGGTGCTCAAGCCATCCTAAAAGTGATTGACATCAATCTTCAACGTGCATAAATTTCATTGGTATCTCTGGGACCTTTGCTTAATGACTTTCCCTCGCCCTGTGTAATCGTTCATTATTTTGCTGGTCTTGAAGCTATGTGGATGATTATACATGAAATGAAATGTCTTCAATATCCATCTAATTAGTCAGAACAATCTAGTATAGTCAATCACCAGAAATTGTGAAGATAGTTATGCATAATATTATTTCTCATTAATATTCCAAGATTAAAATTTTCACTTTTATTTTAAAAATTGAGCAAATTCATTGCAAAACTTTAGTAATTTTGCAGTACTTGGAATAGAACCAAGAGCTTTGCGCATTGAGGATGTAACTCTACCATCTAGAGCTCTATCTCTACTCTACTAATATGTTTTAAATAATGAAAATTAAATAATAAATAAATAAAATATATAAACCATAGGAGCTGGAAAGATGGCCCCTCAGTTAAGAGCATGTATTGCTCTGGGAAAGACCTGAGTTAAATTCCCAGCACTCATTTGGGCAGCTCATAACTTCATATAACTCCAGTTTAAGGGAATCTTACACTTCTGGCCTCTACAGGCACCTGTCTCATGTGCGCATACCCACACATAGACACATAAATACACTTAATTTAGAATAATACAAATAAATATTTATAATAATTCAGAGTGGCTCCTGTCTTTATTTCCAGCACTCGGGAGGCAGAAGCACATGGATCTCTGAGAGAATGAGGCCAGCATAGTTTAAATAGTGAGTTCTAGGTCAGTTGGGGTTACTGGGTGATCCTCTCACAAAACAATCAAAAATAAAAATACATATTAATGACCAATATCACTTGCCTTATAGCAACAGATAATATTTTATGTGTATTTCCATGTGAACATATTAGATGATAAGGTGTATGTTATGTAAGCATATATTTTAAAATATGTTAAGGATTTGCACATTGACAAAACATTAAAAAATAAGTTAAAATATTCCCCTATACTTTGTATTTTCTTCAGTCATAAACACACTTAAATATGAAAATATTACCTTTGTGACACTTTTGATTCATTATAAGTTATTGTATGTACGTGTCAATAGTGAAAATGTATATCACTGAGCTCCAGCTGACTACATGGCGAAGCATTGTTCCTCCCCCAAAACAACCTGCTTCATGAAACCACTGACAGTTAGTGACTGAGAAAGGAAACAGCAGTGGGATTGGCTTCTTTCAGCCGACTTGCATTGCCTCTGACACCCAGCTTAGTGCCATAAGACACTACCGTCTCCTCTGAACTTCTGGGACTGGCACTTGTGTATGGATATAAAGTCATCGAAGTACATTTTCTAGCATGCTTTACACCGTCTCCCATTGCTTTATTAGAGAACAGATTCATCCTGTGGTCTGATTCCTAAATATTACTACATGTACACTAAATAGTAGAATATTTATTCACACAGTGGGATACTATCTGGACATGACAATCAAGATGATATTATAGCATGCATGGTGTAATGAGTTGAATGACTTTTTTCCCATAGGCTCCAAGTATTTGCATGCTCAGTTCCCAGTTTGTGGGAGTGTCAAGGAACCTTTGGGAAGTTTGGCCATGCTTGAGGAAGCATATCATTGGGGGTCAGCTTGGAGAGTTCTTAAGCCCTGCCAGACTTCCTGTCCCTGTCTGCTTCCTGTGTCTCCTTGAAGATGTGATGGCTCTTCTTTCTGGCCGCCTCCTTCTGCCATGCCTCCACTGCCATTATGGACCCTTAACCCTGAAACAGTTAATAGATACTTCTATAAGTTTCCTTGGCCAAGGCATCATCTCACAGCAACAGAAAAATAACTAATATATATACACAGTAAGAGTATCATTCATAATTTTGTAAATGGAAAGGCACTAAACATATGATATGTGATTGGCATCATGAGCTTATAACTACATAGCTAGAGTTTCCACTTGGAGAATACAATATAAATAACTATATGAACATGCTTCCCAGGGAAACCACTGAAAATGATTGGAAATCTAGTGTCAGGGATATTCATCAGATAACTGTTGGAGGAATTCTGTTGAAAGTTGGAATGAATGGACATATCTGGATTTCTCCCTACCTGTTAGCTGCATAGAGTGAAATACTTTGCTCATAATTGCTCTAGGACAGTCCAGAACAGAGGCTTTCTCTCCTTCATGACACTACTTTGGAGTCCCAGTTTCAAATCCCCTCTCTTCACTTGTAGAAAGCTTTAGCTGTCTGTGACAATGTGTGTATGATGTGTGATTCTTCATTCCTTCTAAATGAAGTCTATGCTATGTCTGTGTTCTTCCTGTATTTTAATTCTCCACTTGGATGAGAAAACAAACCCAGTCTTACCCTAGACTTCTTGGTCTGTTAGGAAGGCCTTCTTTTTTAATTTTATTGGGGCCCTTTCAATTGACCTCCTTAGAGTCACATTGTGGCCCTGGACATACCTCAGCTTGGAACTGTATACTATCAGCATCCACTTCTTTGTTTAAGTTGACCAGCCCAAAATTAGAGGACTGGAAATGACTAAAAACTTTAAAACTCAGCCCTTTCCCTAGGGCTTGGGAGTCTCAGTTTCCAAATTACCCTCTCCAATGTGGAGAGCTTTACTTACCTGTGTGAGTGTGTGTATGGGTGTGTGATTCTTCATTCCTTGTAAATAAAGTTTTTAATACATCTGAATTTTTTCTCTGCCTTTTAATTCTTCAATTAGCTGAGGAAAGGACCCAATCTTACCCTAGACTGATAACATGGGTGGCATAGCTGCACTCTCGCATTTCTACTAAGGTTTCAGTCTGGAATAGACTAGCTGAACTGTGCATAGACTACACACTCCATGAGAGCCTCTAGATCCTGTAGCAGCATGCTCCTTCCAAGGAAACAGACTCTTATCTATCACAGCCCCAAATCCATGGCTCAGATTTTTTAATTCATTCATTCAATTACTTATTTACCCATCGAGAGAGGAGGGCATACGACAGAAATCCTGAAACCTCCACTAAAAGAACTTGAGCTTTTGACAGATGCGATAGTATCCAGTTTGCAGGCCCATGGTTCCCTGTGTCCCGAGATAGCTATGAAGAAAGCCAAGGACAAAATTGCAAGCTTACTTAAAACCTGATGACATTGTTCTTTTATGATTCTTGTTTTTGTAACTCTGTTGTGTGGTTTTGGAGCTTGAATTCGTAGCTGGCAATATTGCATCTCATTGACATGCAATTTTAAGGATGTATGCTTATATGCTTTCATAACCAGTGAGATAAGTGGGAGGAAGCCTGGCATGCTCAAGGCAGCAGCAGTCATTGGGAGAAGAGGATGGAAAGAACAAACTTAATTCATTTAAACACTGAAGGAAATCTTAGCAGCTTCAGTAAATGCTACCGGAAAAGGAGGACAGATTGGGCTAACTGCTTATGGACAGATTTTAAGTTTTAAGTGAATATCAGGTTTTCTTCTGCATGCTCAAATCTAGGTGGTTTGTTTTCTTCCTAACAGATATGGAGAAATTTGATGTGAAGAAACTATAGTATCAAGTCCTAGAGATACACTGCACAGTTCGGAGCACTGTCCTTTAAAGCTGAAAGGTGGAAGTTTGCATAATGTAACCTTAGGCCCAGTCTCTTCTTTCAATTTGCCAACTTTTATTTTTTTTCTCAGACTAATACAAAGCATGGTTAATTAGTCTATTTTCTTCAGAAAGATCTTTAAAGTGCTCCTTCAGTTTCCCAAATAAAATGCGCCATTGTGGCTTAACACTTCCTCCAATTAACAGGATATTGTATGCTTAATTTTACTACAACATGAACACAATTGAGTTGGTCAATGTTGTGGTCCACAAATATGATTCAAGTATATAGGAAGCAGAGGCAGGAGACATGTGAGTTTGAGGACACCATCTTCTACACTGACAGCTCTATTCCAGCCAGTGCTACGTAGAAATAATCATAACAATAATAATAATTACTATTATTAACAGTAAAGGAAATGAGTCTCTGAATTGAAAGATGCAAAACATTAGAAAACGATTATAAATATTTTCATCAAGATACTGAGAAAATTAGAACACAAAGTCATTAATAAGCTTATCTAGAAAATTTAGTCACACTCATTGAAACATGAAAGTCCTTTGGTCAGTTTGAAAGTGAAATGTAAGCTATAAACTCCTATTTGCTTCATCTAATCAACTTGGAATTCTGAGTGAGAACTGGAACAGAAGGAAGCAACACCTTAATTCTCAGAATATAATATTTTAAATATTGGTTTGCAAAGTCATCCCTCCATATCTAAAGGTTTGAATTGCTAAATCATCCTTTTATATCTTTGGATTATTCCCCTAGTCAACCAACTGCATATAAAAATATTCAATAAAGAAAAATATCTGTACTGATGTTTTTATTAATCCCTTAGAAATGCATATTTGCATAGCACTTATATAAAATCAGTTATTGCAAATAACCTACAGGTGATTTACAGCATATTACAGGGTGTTATTAAGTTACATGCATATACTTAAACACTGGCAGATTTTTTAATGTTTTATATTTATTTGTGTGATCGTGCATGTGTGTGCAAATGCATGTGCACATGTATTTGTGCCTGCTCACTTGTGTTTGGGTGCCTCTCAACCTGTGAATGGATAATAAGTGTATTCTACCTTTATGTAATAGAATATTATTCAGCTGTAAATGGGGAAATTCACAAGTAATTCATCAAAATGGAAAAAAAAAATTATTGTGTGGGGTAACCCAAACCCAGAAAGACAACATTTCATATTATTTCATAAGTGGATATTAGTCTTGAACAGTTAGATATGTGTGTTTCAATTAGAAATTCATAGAGGTCAGTAAGCAACTAAGGGGCAACAGGTAGGCCACATGGGATGGAAGATAAAGTACAGAGAATATAAAGGGAGAAAATGGAATAGTGGAATATAAAGGGTTAACTGGAATGGGGAATGTGAAGGTGGGGCAGAGGGTGTAAGGTAGAGATGACTAACACTAACACTAAAGGCCTTTAGAGAAGTCCTCAACTTCACAGGTTTCCTAAAATACATACATACACAATATGAAATGATCGTAAAAGAAGCTACGCAATAGCAGAGGAATTTGCCCCACACTACATGGCTGGCAAAGATAAAGGTCAATGCCAGGAATGGACTCCCTCTTTTGAAGCTGTTGACCAGGGGTCCCATAGTTTCTCAAACAACACTATCAATTGCCCCAGCTCTTGGTTTTCCAAAAGAACTTCATAAGGCCCCATTGCTGAAGATATTACATGCATGATTTTGTAAAGCAAAGAAGGAGAAATCAAGCTGGTGCTGACTTCAAGGCTTCACCTCTACTGCTTAGATTTCATCGTGCTGGAAAATACTATGCCTGTTACCTAAAGAGAAAAATACTCATCACCCTTGCCCAAATGTGAATAATGTGAGCTACCACAACTGACCTGGCACGGTATGTCCAGCAGTGTAATAATGCATGATTATTAGGGGAGCAACCAACCACTTTCTAATTGTACTAAATTCTTCTAAATTTACAAGATGGAACAAATACCTGGCAGTGACATGAGGCCTAGGAGCTTATGGCTAGATTTATTTCAAGCCATAGGGGAGAACCTACTGCTATCATTCTGTTAAATAGTCATGGCATTAAATCCTTCTTTTAGACTTACTGGGTTATAACTTAACTGTGGTTATATCCATAGTTGAATGCATCTCTCACTGTCACAGGAGAAGATTTCTCCTGTAGCAAATTGTGATTAACACAGACACCTATAACTTGTCGAAGTGCAGTGAATAGTAGACTGATGTGTGCTTAGCTCTAAATAAGGCATCTGTATTGAGACTATGCCTTACATTTCTCAGGGAACATTGAGGAAGAGGGGACAGAAAGATTGTAGGAGCCACAAGTGGTGAGTAACCACAGGGAAACAATTTTCCTGACAGCTGGGTAGTTAGTTATATGAACTCACAGCAGTGATGACAGTATTCGTAAGACCTATATAACCCAACCCTACCTGAAAAACTGTTGGTAACTGATAATTGGTGGGGAAGAATAGGTTTCTTTAAGGCAGTGACAATTTGTAGGTTAACCTCACTCCAACGGATTTGCAGTCACAAATTAGAGAATATATATAGATATATATTATTTGTGTATTATATATGTACTTCATAGTGTATGTAGTTGATGTATGTGTGTGTGTGTGTGTGTGTGTGTGTGTGTGTGTGTGTGTACATGAACTCCAGCAGGAATCAGATAGGGGAAGAAGACTCTTCAAAATACATTGTATGAAATCCTCAAAATAAATAATAAAGGAAAAAATGAGAATGTTGAAGATTATCGTATTTTGTTACCATGAGTCACTGGAGTCCCTTTTATGTTTATCTGTTCACAACTTTGACATTTAGGTCCCTAATGTTTATAATGACTTTTCTTCACTCTTCCTGACCCGTGTTAGAAGACTCCTTCCTGTCTTTCTGTAAACTTACTTAATAAAATACTTTATTATTACTTTTATTGGCTGTAGTTATAAATCATGATAGCAGACAAAAAGTGAAGGACTTGCAGAGTGGTTGTCCATGGTATTCATTTAATACAGCAGAGTTCCTTTTCATATGAACATTTGATCTCTCTCCATTTATTTCCACTTTCAAAAATATTCAGTGAAAGTTGTCTCTGAATGAGAACTAAAAAATCAATAAAATATTTTATCTATCAGAAATTTAATAATAGTGAAAGTCTTCTGCAAATTAAAACTGAAACTTTAAAGATTATTTCTCTGCACACTATGACCTTTGTTAAGTTTTGGCAACAAATAGGATTTCTCACTTAGGTATTTTAGAAACCATACCTTATCATTCTATACAGTTCAACAGTAGCAACATATTCCACTGCAGAAGTTAGTCAAAATGATGATACCAAGCACATAAGGCACAAATAATACTATAAATGACCATGTTTAACCGTAAATGAATAGAAACATTTTAAAAATGGCTCTCAGAATTTCATCTGAAGATCCAAAAATACTTCTGATTCTGTCATACCATTCTCATGCACAGAAATAATATTGTTTGCCAAAATATGGCCATTGTATTTCATTTTCCCTGGAGCAGCAAGAATAGTAAATTAGAAGCCTCTCCTACTGAAACAGTCTCACATAGTTACATGATCAGCCACAGTGGTAGAAATAAGTACAAGGTAAAATTCATCTGGGTGTGGTAGAATATGCCTTTAGTGCTAGGCAGGCTGATCTCTGTGAGTACAAGTCCAGCTTGGTCTACATAGTGAGTCCAGGCCAGCCAGGGCAACATCCTGTTGTAAGATCCCAGGGTAAGATCCTGTTTCAAAAGCAAAAACTAGAAACAAACAAGTAAAAGGAAAGAGAAAGCTTTCAATTTAACAGTGGAGAGTTTTGATAGTCTAACTACTTATTAATGTTCTAACTAATTACAAATGAAAAGCAACGGTCCATAAGTTATGTGACTATAGCACAATTAAACTTATGAAATACTGCTAAATAGAAAGTTGCTTATTGTTAATATATGAAAAGGGAGATTGCATATATTAAAAAATGAAGATTAATAAATCTGGGGAGCGACCACACGGCTGTCAGAATCATCTTTTTATTTATACTGAAATATCACTGATACAAGTGGCTCCATTTTTTCCCCCTATGTTACAGGTACCTGCAAAATTAAGGTTTGGCTTTGTTACTGGGATGAACACTGGGGCACAACATTTTAGTCCATTTGGGGAAAAACTCACTTGGAGTCCGTTGAGATAGCAAAAATGTACTACTCAATATCACTGATCCAAAACAAGTCATCAAATTTCAATTTGAACAAAGCAGGTAATGGAGTAGTGGAAAAGGAGAGATGGTCAGCAGGAAGAAAGGGACATAAATAAATACAATGCTCCCTATAAAGTTATGACCTTCAATTTCCCAATTTTCCTTTCCAAGGATATGCAGGAAAATAAATTCTTATACTTAAAGGCACAATTGAGTCCTCACTGAATATATCAATAAAAGTGTCACGCACTAGTTATTATGAATTGGTGAAAAAATTCTGCTCTCCCTCTCTCTCTCGCTCAGTGCGATGTGCACAACTGAAACTCCAATATTTTGAAGAGGGAGACAAAAACATTAGAAATTCAAGCTCAGGACTAGGTACATGGATCCTCTTCCAAGGAAAACAATAAACCATATGAAATAGGAGACCTTAACAGACTGCCTGAGAGTGCCTGGATCTGGTCTGGTCTGTGTGGTGGTGAGCTTCCCCAAATTGAGCCATGCCAAATTGAGCTCCATTGGGACTACAAGTGCCCCCCCCCCACTTCACCAGGTTTAGAACTCTCTGCCCTACAGTAAAGGTCCAGGCCTCAGTAGACTTCCTGAGAGTGCCTGAATCCAGTCTCCTAAAGAAATGGATGGATCTCTAAAATCATGGGGCCCACCAAAGCTAACCCAAGAAGAGATCAACAGTTTAAACAAAATCTATAACATATAAGAAAATTGAAGCAGTAATTAAAAAAATAACTCTTGACTAAAAATGTCTAGTCCTGGAAGCATTTACAGCAGAATATTCTACAAGACATTTAAAGAGGACCTCCAACCAATACTACTTAAATTTTTCAAAAAAATGGAAACAGAGAGAGTACTCCCAAATTCCTTCTATAAAGCCAGCATCACACCAATACTAAAACCAGATAAAGACACAACCAAGAAAGAAAACTAAAAACCCATATACTCAACGAGCATAGTTGCAAAAATTTTCAACAAAATACTTGCAAACGTCATACAAACACACATCATGGAATCCAAATTACACACATAAGATAATGTAATGAGTTAGTGTTATCCCTGTACACACTGTGCTTTATAAGTTCCCAGGTAAACCTTCTAGAAAGCACAGAATCATTAAAATTTTTTTTATTTCATGTAATTCAAAGAATGGTCTACCAAAACCTTGCTTTAGGTTTTGAAAGAGTGTAAACACTAGGTAAAGAGAAGTAAGTGGTACATAGCAAAACATTATCAAACTGGAGTTCACAACCTCCAGCACAAGCACTTAAGGAAAACTATGGTATAAACTTGCTCTGAGCTGCAACTATTTCTTAATAACATTCACAAACAAATTTACTATTTGTTGTGAGAAATTACCAAGCAATTAGTATTTTTTTTTTGTGTGTTAGATGTGCCTTTTCCATGCTGCAAACATTCCCTTGCTTATTGGCTGCCTTATATATATACATATATATATATACACATATATGTACAGAGATAGATGTGCTTAAAATTAATTTAGATAAGTATTAAAGAGATAACATTTTGACCTGAAAAAATACTTGACCTGAAAAAATATTTTTGTGTTAATTTAATAGATTTAGTTTGTATGAGGCTTTATTTATCAGTCAATATGATCCAAGTAAATTAATTTTAAGAAACATAGTCATGTTGACTGTGTACATATATCTAACTGTATATGAGGGAGATTTTAGTAACTAAGATTTCATAATTACTCTTTGTTGCAAATACGGTTTTAGTTATTTTTAAAACCCAAACACCTTTGAAGCAAACAAAATAGATGCTTTAAAACACCTTCAAAGTGAACTAAAATTAAACAAATGTATTTAACAAATAGAATTTTTGCACAAGGGCTTAGGTGTTGTTTTGTATAAGGCATTAGCATTTGAAAGTTTTATGAACCACTTAATAAACCTGAAAAAACCGTTTAAGAGATTTTGAAATAATTGGGATGCCCAAGTTCATACGACCTTTGAATGAGCATGAGAAAGGAGAACCAAACTAAAGTGGCCACAGTTCAAAGGTTGTCCCAACAAGCAATACTAGAAAACAATGATCATGGACACACATAGCAAAAGTACAAGAAATACAGGTGCGCCAAAGAGTACAGGAAGGCAGAAAGGTTGTATCTGTAGCTCTTTAATAACTCTAGAGCTTTAATATGTAAAAAGATTTAGTGGTCTAAAAGAAAGGGTTAAGTTTGCCATGTAGATTTAAGGTAACATCTCTTTCCCTTTTTAAGAGCTAAATAATTGAAAATCATTATAAATAAAACCCTATTAATTTAAAAGAATTCTATCAATATCTCACAAGAACACATGGACAAAGCGAAAGTAACTTGGCAAGGCAGATTTTACTTTTGCATAAGGGTGTTTAAAGGAATCTGCTTACAGAAAGAAGAGCTCAGTTGCTTAGCTCATCGGGTTCAGGTGCAGGAACGCACCAGGGCCTTCCCTTAAACAAAAGTCTTACAAGGTATGATGAAATTAAAAGATTAGAGCTTCTTGTCATAAACCAAGTTCTAAGTTTTACCTGTTTGTAAGAGAATACTAATATTTACTGTTCCTTACAGAGGGAGATGCCTTTACATATGAAACCAGCAGAGTTCCCCTTGTCTAAGTTATTAGCATAACATAAATCAGAGGAGACAGAAAAAACAGCACCAATTAAGACCTCAGGTTAAGAATAAATACAATTTAAATAGTGCTCAAAATAATTCTATTTAGAAACAGGACAAAAGTTAAAATTTAAACTCCATTGTGGAGGTCTGATATTATCTCCGTAGTGTGACATAAAAATGTGTTGACCTTGTTTACAAAGCAATAGAGACTGAATGTCTTGCTTTTTTATGATTTGCTCAAGAATCCAAGATGAAAACCAAAACAAAATTTGCAAGAGGATTATGACATATGATTGAATGTCTGCAGTCCAGAAAATTCCTAGGCTATCATGGTCCCCTAGAGTTCAGTAGTATCAGTAAATTCCTGGGTGTCACTATTTTGAATCATGCCAAGTGGCTGAATTAAATTGGTGGCAAGGTCACACAGGTCACCACCATTTTGAGAATGTTACTGTCCAAGATGGCAACCAAGCCATGTGGGTGCCTCCACATTGATGATGTTATCAACCAAGATGGAGACGAGATTATACGGTTGTTTCTCCCTTGGTGAAGTCACCAGCCATGATGGAGAACAAGTCATATAGCTACCCTAGTGAGCTCAACTCCATGATAAAATAAGCCCATATCCACCAAGATAACAAATCCCATAGGATTCACATATCTCACAGGTTAAATGTGAATAGCAACCCTTTCTACTTTTAGAAAGCACCCAGTTAAGTCATATTGATATAGCAAAAGAAATTATCCTCACAAGAGTAGACCCTAAATAGGAAAGAAAGCAAAGGAATTCATGG
>NW_008333886.1:2588566-2590093 GCF_000622305.1 Nannospalax galili | reverse complement strand
TGGTGCACAGCAGGGACTGAGGTCCAAATCCCAAGCCCCTGGGACTGTTCTCCTTTCCCCTACCCATAGAAAGAACCATGGTGAAGAAAAAAAACAAAAACCAAAGCAAAAATATGAAAAGAAGTCCCAGAAAGAAATGGCCTTTGAAACACTTTTTACTTTTGTGCAGAGAGGCAAGCAGTTTGCAGTTTCAAATGCTCCAAGGCGAGACAGCAAGATACATAAAGGAGTTGACCTGCTTCTCAGCTAAATTCAGTGCTCACCTGTAGAAAGTTTCCATATGGCCAACACAGAAATAAGTTATTAGAATTTTGGGATCCCTTAGTGGTCACCAAGATGATATGGGGAGAAAGAGCATCCCCTAGAGGGTTCTCAGTTTCATTTATGAAATAATTTAAGAAAGGACCCAAACAGAAGCATTAAGATTAAAAACATGAGGAAATGCAGTTTTACCGCCTGCATGACCGACAGGCACACGGCAGACTGGCAGTCACATGGCGGGGTAAGAAAGGACCCAAACAGAAGCATTAAGATTAAAAACATGAGGAAATGCAGCTTTACCGCCTGCATGACCGACAGGCACACAGCAGACTGGCAGTCACATGGCGGGGAGAAGGGTTTAAAGAAAAAGAAGTACAAGATACCAGGGCAGCCTAAAGTGTTAAAGAAAGCATGTTTAAAAAAGTGATATGAAGGAGAGAAATTATGCTTCTCTGAAGAATTTGGAAAAGTGGGAAGACTTACAGAGACCTACATGCCTGCTTCCGCTGGGTCCAGAAGCAGAACAAGAGTTATGGGAAGGGGTAGAGAGGTTGGACCATTTTGCCTGTGCAGGGAAGCATAACTGTATAGAGGGAGGAGGAAAGCAGCCTTGTGTAAAGGATGGAATAAAAGGAGATCTAAAACTGGATAGAAATTAACAGTATAGTCAGCAGTCAGAGACCTTGTGCAAAATATGGATCTTTAAATCTATACACAAATATCCCAGTCACTACCCATCAAAGAAACTTCTTGTTCAAGATACAGAGATAGTTATAGAATTCTGCCACATGCAGAGACTGTGAGTTGCCCAAGCCTAAGTGGCGTATATAGAGGGAGGAGGAAAGCAGCCTTGTGTAAAGGATGGAATAAAAGGAGACCTAAAACTGGATAGAAATTAACAGTATAGTCAGCAGTCAGAGAACTTGTGAAAAATATGGATCTTTAAATCTATACACAAATATCCCAGTCACTACCCATCAAAGAAACTTCTTGTTCAAGATACAGAGATAGTTATAGAATTCTGCCACATACAGAGACTGTGAGTTGCCCAAGCCTAAGTGGCGTATCTAGGATGCATCCTCTACACCTAAGGCTCACAGAACATAGAACAAGGGATGAAGAGAACACAAATGCATCTTGCGATTCTCATCAGTGAGAGAAATTTGCACATAGTATTAAGTTCCTGGCAGACTCCTAAAACAGCAGCACAGTTCCCAATATTCCAAAATCGTAGGTCCAGGTTTAACCCCTGGAAAGTCATTCTTC
>NW_008333886.1:2581407-2587867 GCF_000622305.1 Nannospalax galili | reverse complement strand
TAAGAGATCATTATATATTCAATTATACCATAAATAATTATTGAAAATACAGTATGATTATAATGAATATATCTCTGGTAGTTCTGGATTATTTTGATTTCGCTGTTATCATGTTCTCCATTTTCGTAAATTTTACCTAATACAGTTTAGAATATTGAGAAGGAAAATAAGATAAAGGAGGAATAGTATGTTCTGAATGTGAAGTGTCCCACACAGCCTCCTGTGATGAATGTGTGGTTCCCAGCTAAGGGCAGTGTTGGGTGCTCTGGAATCTTTAGTGGTAGGGGCTATTGGGAAGAAGTAAGTGTCTTGAGGTGTGTCTTTGAACGTTCCTCCGGCTCCCCAGTCTTCTTTCTCATTCCCTGCTTTGTGCCCACCAGGAGCTAAAGATTGTTTTGCATCCACGATGTGTTTCCACAATTCACAAAGTTGAACAGCTAGGATGATCTGAGCTCTCTGAAACACGAGTCAAAAAATATTTTGATATTTCAAGGCCTTTTCCTGGGTGTTTTGGCCACAATGACACAAATGTAAAAACACAGAAATGGGGAAAGAATCACACCAATTTATTTATACATATTTGTTTAAAACCAGTATTGTAAATCCTCTCACTGTGGTATATTTTGCATTTTTCTCTTGTTTTTGTAGTATAAGATCATTATAAAGACATTCAGGAATTTTCTTTATTTCTTCATAACACAGTCAGTTTGGAAACACCAATTTATAAGTATTTTGTATAGAATGATAGCATAATAGATGAAGTTTAGGTTTAAAACAGAGCAGTAAATCAAACATAAAGAACACTCAACTGTGCGCAGGGTTATACTACCTTTATAGTGTTAAAATTATTTCAGATTTAACTGATAAGTCCCTTCTGGTTGGGAAATGGAAAGAATGACTTCATTCTTTCCTAGAAACTCCTTAGGACCCTGATTTTGCCAGGATCATCAGGTTAGTGAACTAATGCTCTCTTTCACCCATCTCTACAAGTGACATGGCCATGAGAATGAATGATCTCTTTTATCACTTACAACCATAGTCCTGTCCTTTGGTACCTTCTTTTTTAGGTTTTAAGGTTAAAGCTACCTAATACTGACTTTTTCATCAAACCCTAACATCTCCTACATAACAATATGTCCTTTACTGGCTAGTGTGAGGATCTTAACTGTTATTTCCATTCCCTAGTTTTATTGCCCCAGTAAGTTTAGCACAGCTTAGCTGAATGCCAGAGCCTCTCACTGATGGAAATGTTAACTCCCCTCTTATACAGCCTTATCATCCTGGAATGCCTAAACAGGCCAAATGTGTCCTCTTAACTGATACATTGCTAAATCAACATTAATATTTCTCACACATTATGCCCATTTCTCAGTTAGCAATGACATTATCATTAAGCAGAAGGGTTCCATTAAATGCCTCTGTGGCCAAAATGAATAATGCTGCTGGACTTTGAAAGCCACGAAGGCAGCTGGTACTCTGCTTGGCCTCAAAGGAAAGTATGGCTGGATTCTGCTTTTACTTGGCTGCATAAATGCCTTCTGCATCATCTTCCCTGCAAGAAGTATTTCACTTTACTCACTAAAGTGTTATTTAAAGCATGTGAATACAAAGGTGAAGACAGAAAAGCCTTTTGAGGATATAATTTCCAAGGTACCTGGTGAGATTTTATTTCTTCTAGCTGTGATTATTGCTTTGAATTTTGTGATAACATATCATGAGTTTTCTTCTTGATATTCCTGAATTCACACGTTTATCAGATTAAGTCCATCTGTAACTTCCTGAATGGCTACACAGTGGTATTCTTATCAGAAGCAAAATCTCGTATTCTTACAGTGTCATTCTTTGCCTGCTTCCTTCATGTCCCTTGTCACACAAACGATTGCTGCAGCTCTGTGGATTTTCCTTACTTTAATTTTGCTATTCTTCATCACTCTATCTAGCAGTCAGGACAATAAGTGATATTGAGCATGGACTGTGTATAAAATTCTGTCCTAGACAGTCAATGGTAAAGGGTTGAGGGGAAATAAAAGCTTTGCTCTTTGCTGTGAATGAAATTACTAATGGGGTTTTAAAAACCCATGATTTCTTAGGCATCAGCCTGGTGCCTTTTAGCGTCTAATTTAATATAAGACTCACCAGAAAGTCACTGCCATACTTTATACTTTGAAGAAATGTTTGCTTTGAAGAACTATTTTGTCTTAATTTTTCTTACAGATTACTCAAAGAACTTTTTTTAAGTCAATGGACATTGGGAGACTGAGAACAATGATATGTGCCACTGGAATCATTTAACACATTTTAACAGGATTTTTCATAATACGCTCATGCAGTATTGCAGCAAAAGTAATTAATGTTATAGTTTTAAAGAAAGGAAATCTTACCCATGTTAGAATGATATTACCGTATGCTGAAAATTGCATGAGATTGGTGGTTAAAATTTGGACCTATTATTTCTGGTTTTCCTTGCCTTTAAATTAATTTTAATTTTGCTTTACATGAGATGTTATATGTGAATGGCATGTGCACTTATGTGTGACATGCTCATGCCAATGCAAGCACACTCAGTGGAGACTGATTGGTAGTTCACTGTCATTGAGCATCATTACTCCATTAAGATAGGTCTCTTATTGATCCTAGAGCTAGGCTGATAACCACGAACATGCTGTGGGTTTCCTGTCTCCAATCCTGAGAAAGCAGAGGTTACAGGTACATCTTTAATGACTGGCTTTTTATGAGGATGCTGGTATTTGGGCTCAGGTTATAACTGTACAAAGTTATCATCCCTGCCCAACACTGTTGTGTTTTACAATGATTCACTTCCTAATGATGCTTTCATTTCCTCTAATTAAGAGAACTGGGGGAACATCTAGGGCATGGTAACCTAACAAACAGAGATCTTTGTCCACATCTAGTTTTTATTTGATATATTATAAATATCATATTTGTAAATACTGTGAGCTATATAGTATGATGTTTAATTCAAAAATATTTATGGAGTTCCTGCCACGTTCCAACATTTTTCTTAGATTTTTTTTGTCACAGTGTATTAGAGAACTATAATATCATACTTGGTTTGGTTTACTTTTTTTGTTTTTCTTGAAATTTTCATGTATCTCTACAGGGCGTCCTGATAATTTCCCCCTCACCATCCCTTCAACTTCCACATGGCCTTTCTATCACATTTCCTTTCCAAATTCATAAGCTTCTATTATAATTATTTGTTTATTTTCTTGTTTATTATTTATTTTAACTGAGTCCGATTAACATTGTTCATATGTTCAAGGGTTAGGGATCACCCACTAAGGCATGCAGAAGACCTTTCAGTAGTCACACACACTCCTACAGAAAGGTGATCATCCCTCAGGTGTCACCAATTACAAATAGTCACTTATTCCCAGCACTTTGAACAGTGATGTGTCTCTGCCTTGACCACTGCCCATCATAATAATAAGTTCCTCTGACTGTTGGGAGTAGTACAAATCTATGAGTATGATCATTAATATGTAGAAGGCAGTTAGTTAATTTTACCGTTTAGAAAAGCTATATTATTAGATTCTCTCTTAGGGCCTATGACATTCCTAGCCACGGGATTTCACCATGTTTATAACACCAAGAATGAATTGCCAACTGTAGAACAGGCCTCAAATTCAGTCAAGATAAGGACCAGATACCTCTATAAATACTCTTGCTACTACTGCACCAGTGAGCACATATTGCCTGAAAGCTAGGTACTGGAGGATGAAAAGTTTGGATCTGAATACTATTTTCAATGTCATTTCTCCCCTAGAAGCCTGCATAATATCTTTCAGGAGTATGAGAACTCAGAATCAGTGAGATTTTCCTGGTCAGTGTGAAATTGTTTTCTTTATTTCCTGAAATCAAGGTGATGTCTTCAGTAAGAGGATCTTGCCATATTGTCTCGGTAGGCAGCTAACAGCAATGGCAACGGCATGTATTGTTTGGGGAACCTCCAGGGTTTCTATGACCAATAGCTTGTAGGGAGGTAACTCATGACTGACAGTGAGATTTTCATTTAATTCTCCATATTTTCTGGGAGGATAATTGTTCACTAATCTGGAGTACTTGTATTTAAATGCCAAATTAGTGATGCTTCATAATGCTTCCTCATGCACCCTTACTTTTGGTTAACCCACCACTTACCCCTCTTTTCCCCATTCTACTGCCCCCATCCCTGTTTCAAACATTAGCTTCCAGTGTTTTCCCTTCTTCTTACATATAATATATTTACTATACTTCCCCTTGAAATGCAAGAACCTAGAGCCACAAGTAGCTTCTTCATGAAACCTTCATTTGGTTAAGACTGAGCTGGCCCCCTATGTCCCCATCTCCATCCCTCCATTGATTAAACCCTTCTGCCTGCAGTATTCCCCATCTCAACTTTGTATTTTTTTTATTGCATTTTTAAAATTTCATATATTTCCCACTTAAATCCAGATGCCCTCCCCAATCCATGCCTCCCCCTATACCCCAACAAAACCCTATGCACTCTGCCATACATGCTGAGTCCTATTCATTCAGGTGTCTGTACCCAAATGTCCTTCAGTATAAATGCATCCACTGGAGTCTAGTCAGTCCATGTAATGGTCATATATAAGTCATACTCTTCCTTACCCAGAAGTAATCAGTCTCAAATATTTATCAATCAAGTGCTGTCCCACCACCTATTTCTTACCTCCTCTTTGAGCCATTGTTTAATTGAGCTGACATAGGTCTGGTGTTTGATGCCACTGCTGCCACAGGCCTACATGAGCAAACCTCCAGCGGTTTGGAAGCCTCCACCTCCCTGTGTTCATCAACCAGCCCTGGCTCTTAAAATCTTTTGCCTCATCATCTGCAATGGTCCTTGAGCAGTAGGTGGGTGAGGTTCCATATAGGAGTCCCATCCTGCACTATGCAGGCTCCAAAACTGGCAAGTTGTGCCTTCTGTGTGTATCCCACTCATATACATGGAAACCTCACCAGTGAGAGTAGAGGGGTGCATTAGCCCTCTCTCTACCCTTTATTCCGCTATGTTCCACGGGCCTTTTTTGTAGAGATGTGACTGCAGATGTGTCACCTAGTACTGGGCATCTCCCAGACGTATGTTCTCTATGTCTGACCAGATGTGCAACTCTGCAGTAGCCTCCATCTGTTGCAAAATGAAGCTTCTTTGATGAGTGCTGTATGGCATGTTTTTCACGCTAAGGGAGGTGTCTTCTGTCCCGCACTGTGTTCCCTTCCAAGCACCACCCAGGTCTACATATGCATCAATGTCCAGACACTCATGTGCATTTCTCATAGGGTTTCTAGGGCATAACTTTGCCCTCTAGGTTTCCTAGCCTGCCAAGAGTCACTCATCTACATTCTTTTTTTTTCTAACATCTGGCCTCCCTCCTCCCTCTATTCCTAGTCATAATGCCTCCATTATTCCCACCCTCCCCCAATGCCTACCAACTCCACCATCTTTCCTTTCCTGACTTCCCTCACTCCCCCACACTACTGTACATTACATGTCTCTCCCTCCTCTCCTCCCTGCCGATTACTCCCACTTTTCCACCTCCTTCAGGTAGCATCTGTTCCCTACTATCTCCCTTTCAGGTTGTTTCTTGTCCTTTACCTCCATGTATCCTTTGCCTTTACCTGGCTCCTGGAGTTACATCAGAATTTATGTACTCACATATAAGGGATTGGTGTACAGTCCACAAATGAGGGAAAATGTACGTTGCTTGCTTTTCTGTGTTTGTGCTGCTTCACTTAGTATAACACTCTTTAGTTCCATCTGTTTACCTGAGAATTTCATTTCTTCATTTCTTCCTGCTGAGAACTCCACTGAGTAGATGTACCACATTTTCATCTCTACTTTCATGTAAAAATGTTCTAATATCTTTCCTCCCTAAATGCATCCTCTCCCAAGCATGGTTGTAGTTACCTAACTTTCATATATATTCCATCTTCAACACACAAAACTAAATATTTTAAGCTATAAACCTCATATGAGAGCAAACACGCAGATTTTGTCTTTTGAAGCCTCAAAGAAACACGCTCAGTATATTTTTTTTCCACTTCCATCCATTCAGTTCTGACCCTCCTTCCCAGAGTACTTATCGTCCAGGCAAGATGCAACCACTGGTACAATAACGGCAGGATTATTTATGGGTATAACTGTCTCCTCTCTTTTTTTGATTTGAGGCCCAATCCACGGCAAGTAATTGCATCCATTACCTGTAAGTATCATAGTTTAATTTTTCTTTATGTCTGTGTAATACTCCATTGATATATGTACCACATTTTAATTATTTATCAGTTGATAGACATCAAGGTTAATTACATTTCCTAGCTATTGTGAATACAGCTTCAAGTGAACATCTCTGTAGACATATACAGTGTTTGGGGGTATGCTTGGCAGTAACTTAACTGGGTCTTATGGTAGATCTACTTCTGTTTTTTCTTTGATTTTTTT
>NW_008333886.1:2570927-2581166 GCF_000622305.1 Nannospalax galili | reverse complement strand
TTTTTTTTTTGTGGTTGTTCTTATTCTGAGAAATATCCACACTGATTCCAGATTGCCTACACTCAGGTTCCACTCCCACCAACATATATAAATGTTCTTCTTTCCCCACATCCACACCAGCATTTCTTGTCCTTTGTTTTTTATTTCTTTATTTATTCTTTAAGAATTCCACACAGGTTACTTTGAGAGCATTCAACCCATTAGCCACAACTCCTCCAAGATCTACCCCTCATTCCCTACTCAACTAACTTTGTGTCCTCATTTTTATTAAGTCCATTGAGTCCAATTTGTGTTTTGAATATGCTCTTGACCGTGGGTTATATACTGGAGCCCTAACCATGCTCTTAAATCAAACTGACTCTCCCTCTTTCAGCAGCTCTCAAGTTCCAATATCTCCTAGGTGGGGTTGGGACCTGTGACCACCTTCCCCTTCCATGCTGGGATTTTCTTTGGGTTGGATGCCTGCAGGACTTGTTCATGTCAGAACTGCTGTGATTTCATATACGCAACTGCCCTGTTGTATCCAGTAAACAGTTTATTTTTTTAGTCATCTACAAACTCTGACTCTTACAGTCTTTCCCCTCCTTTTTTCCTAATGATCTCTGAGCCATGGGATTAGGAGTTGTGATATATATGTTAAATTTAGGACTGAGCTTTCTGATGTCTCTTGTTCTCTGCAGCTTGACTAGTTGTGAATCTCTATGTTAATCCCTATCTACTGTTTCTCTGATGAGGATTGTGAGATCAATGATCCATAGATATAACAATAAGTCATTAGGAGTCAGATTAATACTATATCCATTTAGCAGAATAATAGTAGTAGGTTTCTCCCTATGGACTATGATTGCATAGCACAGGTTCTTAGCCCAGATACTTAGGTATGGAGCCATAAATTCAATAAAAAAATAGTTGGTTAATCCCATAACAATTCTGCCACTGTGATATCAGTTAGCATGTCTTGTCATTCAAGTCATAGTTGTAGCTCATAGTGTTCCTATCTGGGTAAGACTGAAGATTATTTTTCTCCTCCAGTAGCATGCATGCCATCTTCCATTACTCTGAAAGCTAGCCATTAGGGATGAAGCTTCCAGGCAAGTACCAACTTGATTTCTCCAAAATAAGCATGTGCTATGTTTGGCAGCAGGGTCTTACTTTTAAGTTCTGGAGTGTAACCAAGAGAAATGGCAATACTGTTTAATGTTTGGAGGCCAACAGCTCCAAAAGAAGGAACCCATTCCTCCCATGGGGTATTTTATTTCTTAGTTTGTGGTGACTTGTAATAATGTTATTTCCCATTTCTGAGTAACTCCATTTAAATTCTACAGTAGTACAGTTACGTATGTTTTGTTCTAAAGGTCTTTAACGTTAGCTATCCTTCCCTATAGTCTCTCCTTTACCCTGCCTCCCATTTCCCTCACAGGTAACCCTTACTGTTCCATTATTCTCCTTTATCACTTTATATTGACACATTCTATTTCCCCTCTTCTGCAAGTCCTCCCATAATTCCTTACTAGTTTCCTGACCTCTTTGAGTATTTCAAGTGAAGCACACATATATAATTATTCCTAGGAAATAGAGAATATACTTGAACTTAGTAGCATAGCAAAAGAGTTTGTGAACATGACCCCAATTACATAGACATTAAGACCAAAAGGTAGGAAATGGAACCTCACAGAATTAAAAAGCTATGTCCATCAAAGGGCACAATCATTTTAATGAAGAGGCTGCATGCAGAATGGGGAAATTTACCAAGTACACATCTGACAAAGTGTTAACATTTAGACAAAGTACTACAAAAATTTTTAAATGATGAACAGCAAGAAAACATACAAGAAAATAAAATGGGTCACTGTACTAAACAAAGTTCTCAAAAGAAAGAAATACAAATGACAAAAATGTATTTGTATATTTAATATTCAGTGCCCTTGGACATCATCAGAGAAATGCAAAGTACATAACTCTGAGATTTCATCTCTCCTCATTCAGAATGACTTAAGAGTTTGCCCCAGCTACATCTCTTCCATGCCCCTCATGAGGTTCCCTGAACCCCATAGATTAACCTGCTTCCTTTGACCCTCCTCCCCAATCTTCTCCCCCTAATTCCACTCCCACATCTCCTCGCATCCCCCTTCCCTGTTCCTTTCTCTAAATGTTCCATCTTCTGCCTTCCCATTAGCACCCCCATAAACCCAGAACTCCAAAAATATATGCTTCTCTACCCATTAACTCTAGCTCCACCCCAACATCTCCCACACATTCCCAAAATACATCTCTTTCTGTAAACATTTTATTTCTCACCAAATTGCACGTCCCTTATTAAGGGACCTCCAAGGCTGATCTACTTTTCCTCAGAGCAGTCACCTTATGAAAGCAATGCACCAAGACAGACCCATTGAGTACCGTCACCTGGTGGTGTCTTCTCAGGTAGACTATGGTGAGTTCCTTCTGGGGCTCTCTTGAACCTCCCTTGGTTTGTTCAAAAACCCATGTGCTTATTCTGAGTTGTTAATTTATGATCCTATTTGTGGATAACTTTTGGGGTTTGTTTGCTTTCAAAATGTTTGATTTGCTAAGTTATCTATTTTATTTGTTACTTTGATAATATTTATTTTCAACATTCAGTTTGGTCTTTGGTTGCTTTCAAACCTCTGAAGGCATATTTGATTCTGAGCACATGTTAAAACTTGTTAACAGCAATTATTTCCTCTTTTTCCCCCCTCTGGACACTTCTCCTGTATCAAATAGAAAGAATGGAGAAATGTTTTGAGAGCACCAAACTCCATCTGGTTGTGATTTAATTAATATGTTAATTTAGCTTACAAATGAAATGAAAATGTGAAAATCTAAGTAAAGTTCCCTTCAATGGAGAATGTTTACTAACTGTAAATTGACTCATTTTGCATGCTTAGCTGGCAGACCTAGGAAACAAAAATTTAAAACATTATGAAGAATCTTCTTTAATTGCAATGTAAAATCATCTGAAAAAAAGCAAAAAATAATAATAAAATTGACAGTTTACAATAATAAAAGCTCTTCCAATAAAACTAAATGTGAGTTAAAGGAAGATATTAAAATTAAGAAATTAATTTTTAAAAATTGGAGATCATATCATAACTAAAGATAAATTCTGAGACTATACATCCTATTCTTATCTTTTTCTGATTTTGACTTCATTCTTTATCTCTTAACCAAGCAAAGTTCTATATGCAAATAGACTATGTTCTGTTTTAAGATAAAAGCTAAAAATAAAAAAAGAAAAGGAGAGATTTCATGCTATATTAATAATTCACATTTGTACAGGCCACTTTCCTTTGGGACGCTATACTAACACTGGGATTCGTCTCTCATTTTTTCCCCTTGAACAACTCCTTTGCTTTTATCTCTCTTGCTTAGCCCTACATTGAAATGTCTTTGTTATACTAGCTAGTACTAAAATTCCTTTCAGCTGAAGTCATGAACTTTCCGTTGGTTTGAATGAAGATCTCTAAAACTTTGGAGAACTCTTCAGGCTTCTAAGGATGATCATGTGGAAGCTATATATCAATCACTGATGAAGGCTCTGGGGGCTCTTTCTGAGATCCATCTTGAAGCATTGCTAGTGAGTTTCCTGACTGTTGCTTGTTTAATCTATCCTGATAAATATGGCCAATGTGTTACTTAAAGTTCCTTAGCTTCTGTTTTTCTGTCTAGATACCCACTTAAAAATCTCCTAAACTCCTTCATACTCTAGTACCTGGGTGAGAATTAAAATTTACATGACATTTTCTGGATACATCTTAATAGCTGATCCCCTAGGTGGCCTAAGCCAGTCTATTAAATTAGAGAAAATGAGATAACTATAACATATTGAGAATAACTACTACTATACTTTATTCTTAACATGAAGTCTTGAAGTGATTCTTTTACTGTCCTTATGTCCTCACTTATCTATGTAATCCAAATAGCTTAGACAAAGGAAACTGCTTATTTCATATATAAAAACACGTCCCTTTAAGTTATTTAGCTCTTGAAAAGAGAAAGACACATTAACTGATGTCTATTGCATGGGACCTTTTTTTTTTTTTTTTTTTTTTTTTTTTTTTTTTTTGCTTTAGGCCACCAAGTCTTTCTCACATGTTAAAGAGACAGAGATAGAAACTTCCTCCTTTCCCCACTCAGAATGCATCTAGATTGCAGGTAATTGTATCATGTGTATCTATGATAACTGTTTTCATGTGTTGTTTGTGTCAGAACACATGTTTTAAACAAACTGTGTCCATTTTTTTTTCATTTTTTATTGTGTGCAAATATTATTTTGTTTTTATTTTCATCATGATCAATTAAAATAAATGTATAAATTTACAGATGTGAGTACTTTGGTGTTGTATTAAAAGGTCTGACAAATACATATTTCTTTAAAAACTTGGGTGCTCTGTACATCTAAATATTTATTCAACAATAGCTTTAGACCTATTGTTTGATTATACTTTTAAATGCTAATTTTTTATACAAAACAACATCCATTAAAATCATAAGGTAAATATAGCATTAATTTATAAAAGTTAAAATCATATACACAGATTTTGATTAGGATTTCCTTCCACAACAGGTTCTAAATAAAAATGATATATTAATCAAAATTTCTATTTAAGTTGTATAATAGTTGGAGGTAAAAAAATATTTCTTTTTCAAAACATACTCTGAAAATTTTAAATGAAAGGTATTTATAAGACTAGACTAAACATAAAATCATGAATATATATGTTTGCTAAGGAACTTCATATTAATTTCCTTTTCACAATGATGATTACAAGAGATAAAATCTCAACATAGAATAATTATAAGATCTTGGTTAATAAAAATATATCTTATGTGTACTTGTGGGTAGTCAAGATTAAACTGTGCTTATAATTTTAATAATAGTAATTCACATGTTATAAATAACTGTAACCTATTTAGAAAGCATTAGTTTTTAATTTTAAATATTTAAAAAATATTTTAATAGGATCAAATATAATTATTTATACAGCTCTGGTCAAGATGTTCTCTCAATCATTGTCTCAGTTCTGGTTCTATAACATGGTTCCTATTGGTTGAGTATATAAGTTAATTTTAAAAGGTTGCAATTTCTGCTATGTGAAAATGCTCTCCTGAGATACTAAACTCCTTATTATATGAACTGAGAAAGATCACCGATCTGTGCTTTTAAGTATATTTTATATCTTTGTTTTATACATATATGTGTATTCAAGCATATATATGAATTTTACGGATTTACTGGCCTCTATAGTCCCTTGAAAATCAACAAATAGATTTTTCAAGGTCCATATATTTGAGAAGTTAAATAGTAAACATTAAAAAAAAAGAAAAGAAAAAGAAAACTTGTCATTTAAAAAACCTGCTTACACAAGAAACAGTACCACAGACACGAGAAATCCTCTTTAAGTTGTTGGCCAAGGTAGTTCAAAAGACACCCAAATTTACACAGGCTATTGCCACAGCCAGAACTTGAAGGTAAGACCCTAGTGCTGAAGACAGGTCATACTTTAGACACAGTATTTGGAGTAATGGAGCTGGAACTGACCTGCAAGTCGCCTGTCTTGAAGGCTAGCTCTCTTACCTTTGGAGAGTACTATGCAGACTGGTAAGGGAGAACATTGTTGGTCCAACACCTAATTTAAGGCCTAAAATCGACATCAGTGACAGCACAGCAAACAACATTGGTGCAGTAATGGCACTTTTATCTTGGGGGTAATCATCAGCTACCTGATTGAACTTAAAGTCCACTCAATGGGAGGAAACTCATGTGTGGTACTGTAAACCTAGCCAAATACACATAGCTGCAGAAACATAGACCATAGAGAAAACTCCAAGACTGTCACATCCCTAGACAAATATAACTTCTTACTATGTTCAAAATATGAATTTTTAAGTTTACATACAAGTATTCCAGTCACTACCCATCAAAGAAGCTTCTTTTTCAACCTCAGACAGAGATTATTACAGAGTTCCACAACTAGAGATTGGTAGTGAATTTTCCAGCCTAACTGGCCCATCTAGGATACAACCTCTACACCCAAGGCTTACAGAATATAAAATAAGGGACAATGAGAACACTAATGCATCATCCAGTTCTCATCAATGAAGCTCCCCCATGCAACAGAGAGTCAGGAAAACAAAAGGCCACAAATGACCAAAACTAAGAGAATAAGAGTCTACAGAGTGTGGGTCCTTGGACAGGACTCTGATTTTAAAATCCACCCACCCAAGAGATGGCTCAGCAGTTAAGAACACTGGCTGTTCTGCCAGAGGACCCAGGTTTGAATCCCAGCACCACACGGCAGCTAACAACTGTCCATAACTCCAGTTCCAGAGTATCCAAAAGCCTCTTCTGTCCTCCATGGGCATTGCACGACATGGGTGCACTTACCTACATGCAGGCAATACACACATATGCATAAAATAAAAATAATAAAATATTTTTAAAAATCCACCCACCCAGGGCTCATTGCTGAAGAGAATATGGAAATAGTATAAGAGCCAAGGAGGACATGCATGACCATATGTAAATAAAGTCCTACAGGCTCCTGGGACTCTTCTCATAGGAGCCCACAGCAATAGTTTCAGCATGCACAAGATCTATTTAAACTCAAGCAAACAAAAACCCAATACAGACCTATGGAAATGGACAGTAAGCCCCAATCTTAGTCGAAGAATTATTGGCAGGTGTGGCCCAAATTTTCTCTGGGTCTCCTGTGCGATCAGACAAACCATATAATATATTTTATCTGTATTTATTCTTACAAAGGAACAAGTACCCAGTGCCTAGCCCCGCGCCACCATGACTCAGAGCCCGACTTATCAGACCATGCAACTCCCATAGCCCCGCTAGCATTCGCTCATGCCTCCAGGGCCAGGGGTCTCGCCCCAGGTCCACAGGGAGTCAGTCCATTCTGACTTTGAGTTGCTGCACTGGCTGCGAGTTTCCTAAACCATCAGCTCTACAGGTGGCTCCTGGCTTCTATCCCAAGATCGTTCCCAGCTTCCCTTCCTAGTTCCTGCTCGTGTCAGGCCCCGCCCATTGGAGGAACCAGCCAATCAGGAGACACTCCACCCCTTTCCTCCACTCTTACAATCTTTTCTTCCATCTTCGCTAAAGTCCCTGAGCCTTGGAGGGAGTGATAGGTGTAGGGTGATCACCCTTATATCATGGCAAGAGAGTGGCTTCTTGGGCCTCCCCATTAGTCATCTTAACGCCATGGTCACCGATCTATCTCAGTAGTAGTTCTTTTACTATAAAGACAAATGGAAAGAAGTAGACGCATTTAAACAAACATGAATGTAAATATAGATGCCTAGAAGATATCCCAATAGGTGTACTATATTTATTAAACAATATACTCATGATGGCTTCTCCATTAGAGCCTGTATCCTTTCTTGGCACAAGGCATTGGCCTCATCTACAGCACCAGATGTGTGTTCCACCCCTTGGAGCAGGCCTTATCCAATTAGAAATTTGTCAGTTGTACATATGTGGTCAAGCCGTTATTGCACTTGCAGGTATTGCTTGGCATGTCCATAGTGTGCAGCATGCAGGTCCATCATTGAGTAGAATTAAAGGGGATCCTTTCTTCCCCCAACCATCTGTATAGAGCCTTCTGGCAATATGAACATCATCCATCCAGTGGCATGGAGTTTTTTTTGCTTAGTCTCAGTTCCATGTCTTCTTTGTCTCCCACACTCACAACATGCAGTGTCCTCAGCAACATGGCCTTACCGACCTTTCTAGTGTACAACTGACATTAATGGCAATAGCCTTGGTGAATTGGAGGACCTCAAGGGTCTCTCTCTGACCAACAGCTCATAGGGGGGCAAATCACCCCTGGTACTGTAGATTTTCTTAACAGTTGTCTATAGCAGGCCTTTGCTTCTTCAGGTATCTTTCAAATGGGTTTACATCTGTAAAACACTCGAAGGAAAATTAACATTATATATTAAATCACTCATAGAAAAGGTCTCACACAGCATGGAAAGGTTTTGTCCATTCATATTAACAGTTTTCTCCATAGATCCTTGTTAGGTACCATAGCATAGGTATGAGGCATTAATTTGGTTAGCTCATTACCATGTTTAGTTATCCCTTTTGATTCTTTTATTCTTGATACACTTACAGGTGTTGGCTCCAGTTGCCTGACTCTGCACTGGGCTAAGGAGGCAGGGGGTTCTCCTGTCCCCCCTGTACTTGTGAGTTCCCTAAGTCAGACAGGCTCTGGGTCTGCCTCCTGACATCTGTCATCTTCCTATTGACCACACCAGGCTTTTGGGGGAGAACTTGGTGGGAAAACCTGCTTCCACCCCTAGAATAGCCTTATCAGAAGAGAAATGCATCTTATTTAATCCTTGGGGATTCTTAACCACAATTGTTAGCCTTCAAATGTCCTTTGTAAACTGTTCTTCTGGTTTTAAAACCTTCCAGAAACACCTTATTACCAAATTTGGTTTTCTATCAATTTTTCTCTGGGGATTTGGGCTTGACATAAGTCTTTCCACATTTGTCTTCGTGTAACCCAAGTGGACCATTTCCTCTGACTGGTCTTTTTTATATCTCTTGTAGGGTGTTCTGTTATTTCACAGACACGTTTTACATGGTGGTCAGAATCATTTAGATTTGCCAAAGCATCTCTCACTTTACAAAGATCATGTCCCATCAAAGGGCTTACTAAAGCCATTAAAGCTCCATACCATTCTCAAGGTCCCAGTTGAATTAAGATTTCTTTCATATCTCTGGTGAACACAGTCTCATCTGGCCAAGTGAACTGGACATTGTATATTGCTTTTCTCATACCTAGTTCTCTCAGTAATGCCTGCCCCTCCTTTATAGTCCTCCAGCCCCTGCTAATAATGTTAGTCTTCCTTGGTGACAACCATGTATCGTTAATGCCTTCAACCAGCCATCCCATTAAGGACTGCTCCCCCCTGCATTGACCTAGGTTGAACAGACTATATCATAAGGATGGATGGGTGATTATATAACTCAGCTGTGAAGCTTCTGAAGGACTTAGACTGTCTGGCTTCACTTGGAAGAATGCATGAGATATTTCTTGTGAGCTGACCCTCCTTTTGTAAACTAGACACTGGTTCAGTTCCATCTCTAGGGATCTCCATGTCCTCCCTGAAGAAGAGGACAGGTGACTCACCACAGTTACAGTGCATTTTGAGAAATAGTCCATAGATCCCTGGAACTTAGTCGACCTTTGAGGGCAAGGGACAGAAACTGTCCTTTAAGTCCCTCTGATTAGATTAGTATAGGCCTCAAAGTATGGGTATTAAACATCCAATAAGGTTAATTCCACCAGTCTGGTAATTTTAATTACCATGTGCTATGTAGATAAAGCTTGAGTAAAAAAACAAATATTCTCAGATAAACCTTGACTGGATATATATTTTGTTCCTTAAACTAGTTGACTAAACTATGTTGTTAGAAATTTTCAGATTATATGTATATTATTTTTGTCTTATTCTTTATGTATCATAACAAACCTACACAGACTTTCATCACTTGCTTAGGATTTCTCATTTTTTTCTATTTTGGAAAATATCTTCATTTCCATATCCTTTTAACATCTTTTACATTCTCAATTTCTTTTCTTTTTTTTGATAATTATGAGATATAATGACATTAACCAATAAAATTCCATGTGTTGTGAGAATTCTTTTCCTAGGGATACTAAGCAATGCTTATTCCCTTTTAAGGTTCTAGTGTCAAGCCAACGTTTGATTAAAGTTTTACTGGGGAAACAATTAATTTACTGAGCTTACCTACCAAGATAACTGAGGGGTTGCTGATGTGTATGTATGACCTAAAGGTTTGCACATGGATAGCCTTTACCCAGCATGGGTCATTCCTTCTCTTCTAGCCTTTCCTAGATTTTATACTTTGGCCCTCCCCAAATCCAGGAGACCATGTATGATTAGGGCTAAATTGCACACAGTTCGCTGGAAAGAGTGGCTGGATACTCCGGTGAGGGTCCAATGACCAAGTTTGGCCCTCCTTTTTTTAAAAAAATATTTATTTAATAAACAAATAATTAGAAGAAGATTTCATTACAACAGCATTGACATGTTCAATAACAATTTCCAGAGTTAAGATGCATTTCTTTCAAAATTGGCTGTAAATTTTTAGGTTTTACAGTTGAATTAATACAGTTATACAATATTGTACTCAGTATAAACCCTATAAGACATAAAATTGAATGAGAT
>NW_008333886.1:2567323-2570432 GCF_000622305.1 Nannospalax galili | reverse complement strand
TCTCTATGTATCTGATTATTACTAGTCACAGTTGGTTACACTCGGATCCTTGGCACCTGTGTATGTCTATAAAGCCATCAGGTAGATTTCAATGGTAATGTTTATCACTTCTACTAATTAACATGTCATAAATTTTTATGCTTTCTCCTCAAATATAATACATTTTTAAAAATTTGTTGATTTATGTGTGTGTGTGTGTTTGTGTGTATCACACAGAACATCCCAAGCCATCGTATTCAAGTATACACCCATTTCCCAGATGGCACCCTCCCATAGCCTCCATACCCCCACTAGAGCCCTTATACTTTGTTATCCTTGCAACTGTCCGTTGTGTTGTTGGTACCCCCAGCCATTCCCTACTACTTGTCTAGCTGGTGAATCTAGTCAGCCTATCTAGAGGTCTTTGATTTAGGAAGGTCAGCTTTTCCTCCTCTAGTAGCAATCTGTTGTTAATATTCCTTTAGATAAGATCGGGGTTTGCTGTTTATTTTCCCAGTTCTATGCTGGGCTACTATCTGGGAGTCTGTTTGGCCACTCTGGACAACAACTCAAAGGAAGCTATCTCCTATCTGGCATTTTTGCTTGTTATGTAGCCTTTAGCTATACATATGGACTTTTAAAAATTATATTGGCCCCTTTAATCTTTGGTTATACTTTCCTTTTGGGGGCTTAAGGTCATACATTGGCCCAGATAAACCAATTTATTTTTACTCTTAAGGTCATTTAAGGATCTGTTCCTCAGGGGTCACATGGGCTTGGGTGGAACCCCTGACTCCTTTCTTTTACCAGCTCTGCCTATGTGACGATAAATCAAAGGTCCTCCTCAACAACTGCTGGCTTCGCTGCAAAGCATGGAAGGAATGTTTGCTCTGTGTTGACCCTCCTCTTTGTAGACTGGACACTGGTTCAACTCCATCTCGTGGGGTCTCCTCGGCCTCCTTGATCAAGAGGACAGGTGACCCACCACAATTATAAGACATTTTGGGAGATGCTCGTAGTCCCCTGTAACTAGTTGACCTAGGAGGGCAAAGAACAATAACTGTCCTTTATGTCCCTCTGACTAAATTATTATAGGCCTCAATGTATGTCTGTTAAACATCCAAGAAGTTTAATTCCACCAGTCTGGTACTTTTAATTACTGTGTGACATGTAGATAAATCTTGGGCAAAGACCAATTGTTCTCAGATAAACCTTACCAAGACATGTATTTTTGATCTGGTATGTATAATTTGTCAGTAGGTTGTTGGAGTAATATGGTTCCCTCTGGTTTTTTAAACTAGTTAAGTATTATATATCTCTTGTATTGTCTAACCCCTCCATCATGGTTTCCCCAATTAAGTTCCCCCGATTATCCTCCTTTCTCCCTTAATAATACCCTTCTCCAGTGGTCTTACCTCTCTTGAGCTCCTTCTTTCCCTTTATCCCCTAAGTTCCTTGTATACCCTTCCCTCCCCCCTCCCTTAAACTAACACAATTTTTATCCATATCTCCCTTATTAAGGCCTGTTTCCTACTGTTCTTCTCTTTCAGGTTCTTTCTTTTCTTTAACCTCCCTATTTCCTTTCCATTATCTTGGTTCCTGTAGTTGTGTCTGGATACATACTCACTTGTTAGGATTTGGTTCTAGGACCCACATATGAGGGAGAACATATGTCGATTTTTTTTCTGAGTCTATGTTACTTCACTTAGTATAACAGTTTCTAGTTCCATCCATTTACCTACATATTTCATGATTTCATCTTTCTTTACTGCTGAGTAAAACTCCATCATATAAATGAACCACATTTTCATTATCCACTCATCAATTGAGGGACACTTAGGTTGCTTCCATCTCTTAGCTATTGTGAAAAGAGCAGCAACAAACATGGATGTACAAGTGTCTCTGCAATAAGACGAGTTCTTTTGGTATATGCCAAGGAGTGGTATAACTGGATTAAATGGTAGGTTCATTTGTAATCTTTTAAGAGTTCTCTACACTGCTTTCAATGGGGGTTGAACAAGTTTGCAGCACCACCAGCAATGGATGAGTTTTCCCCTTTCCCCATGTCCTCTCCAACATTTGGTATCATTTGTTCTCTTGATCTTACCCAATCTGACTGGGGTTAAGATGAAATATTAAAGTCATTTTAATTTGCATTTCCCTAATTATTAGTGACATTGGACATCTTTTAAGGTGTTTCATAGCCATCTTTACTTCTTCTTTTGAAAACTCTCTGTTCAGCTCCTGAGTCCATCTTTTAATTGGGTTGCTTCTTGTCTAGGTTCTGTTTTTTGAGTTTGTTATAAATTCTGGTTATTAAACCTCTGTCGGATGTGTCGCTGGTGAAGATTTTCACCCATTCTGTGGGTTTTCTATTTGCTTCCTTGGTTGCTTCTTTGGTTGCCTCCTTTGATGTACAGAAGCTTTTAGTTTAATGAGGTCCCATTTGGTGATTCTTGACCTTGTATCCTGAGCAATTGATGTCTGGTTTAGAAAATCTTTTCCTACACCTATATCTTGTAGGTTTTTGCCAATGTTCTCTTCTAACAGTTTCAGAGTTTCAGGCTTTACATTGAGGTATGTGATCCATTTGGAATTGACTTTTGTGCAAGGGGAAAGATAGGGGTTTAATTTCATTCTTCTACAGGTGGAGATCCAGTTTTGTCAGTACTATTTCCTGAACATGCAGTCTTTCCTGCAGTGAACATTCTTGTCTCCTTTGTCAAATATCAGATAGTAGAAATTACATATACTCATATTTGGGTATTCAGTTTTGTACCATTGTTCTATGGGTCTATTTTTGTGTCAGTAAATGTTTGTTTTTATGACTATAGCTCTGTAATACAGCTTGAATCTGGTATAGTAATCTCCCGAGCATTGCTCGTAGTGCCCTGGGTTGCTTTGCCTATTCTGAGGTATTTTGTGCTTCCATTTGAATCTTAGGATTGTTTTTTTCAATTCTGTGAAAAATGTCATGGGGATTTTGATTGGCGTGACATTGAATCTATAAATGGCTTTTGGTAGGATGGTCATTTTCACAATATTAATTCTTCCAAACCATGAGCATGAGTGGGTCTTTCCATCTTCTGATGTCTTCTTCAATTTCTTTGTTTAAAGATTTAAAATTTTT
>NW_008333886.1:2565872-2566695 GCF_000622305.1 Nannospalax galili | reverse complement strand
ATCAAAGGAACAATGAATCAAGAAGATATTACAATGACGAACATATATTCATCAAACTCTGGTGCACACAACTTCATAAAAACAATACTACAGGACTTTAAGACCCAGATTAACACCAACTCATTAATAGTAGGGGACTTTAATACCTCACTGTCCCCATTAGATAGGTCAACAGGGAAGAGAGTTAACAGGGAGACATCTGAATTAAACAATACTATATATCAAATGGACTTAACAGACATCTATCGAGTATGCCATCCAAGCACCAAAGGAAATACTTTCTACTCAGAACTCCATGGAACCTTCTCCAAAATTGACCATATACTGGGGCACAAAACATACCTAAACAAATACAAAAAGATTGAAATAATTCCATGAATTCTAACAGACCACATTGCAATAAAGCTTACAATCAACATTGGAAGAAGCCCTAGTCACCACCCGAACACATGGAGACTAAACGACACACTCCTGAATGATGACTGGGTCAAAAGAGAAATTAAGAAAGAAATAAAAGTATTCCTGGAACTAAATGAAAGGACAATACAACACAACAAAAAATATCTGGGATAGGCTGAAAGCAGTCCTTAGAGGGACACATATAGCTCTAAGTGTCTACATCAAAAAAATCGGAAAGAACACAAATAAATGACTTAACATTGCAACTCAAGACACTTGAAAAGCAACAACAAATGAAACCCAAGCCCAGCAGACAAGAAAAAAATAACAAAATCAGGTCAGAAATTAATGAAATCAAAACAAAGAAAACGGTACAAAGAATCAGTGAATCCAAGAGCTGGTTCTTTGAAAACATAAACAAGAT
>NW_008333886.1:2542416-2565474 GCF_000622305.1 Nannospalax galili | reverse complement strand
TTCTCCCTACATGCTACTAAATTTGAAAACCCAAAAGAAATGGATGGGTATCTAAAACCATTGGAATCACCAAAACTAAACCAAGACGAGATCCACAGCTTAAACAGACCCATAACACAAAAAGAAATTGAAACAGTAATACAAAATCTCCCAAGTAAAAAAGCCCAGGACCAGTTGGATTTACAGTAGAATTCTATCAGACATTTAAAGAAGATCTACATCCAATAATACTTAATTTATTCAAAAAGAAAGAAATGGCCCTCTTAACATATAAATAATATTTTTAGTGACTCAGAGCATTTCATTCCATGTATTTATATTCCCCCCATTGCACATTTCCTTCCAGGTCTGTCCCCACCCCCTAGCCACCAAACTTCATGTCCCCCCTTTTTTTAAAATAAATAATTTATTGCAAATTTCATACATGCATATAAAGTGTTTTGATCAACAAATACTTTTGACATTTTGACATTTTTGGCCTTTGGAACAGAGTATGTTGCTAACAGACCCAAGGACATTTTGACTTTTAGCCCAAAAACTGGCTACTTTTCTTTGGGGTCTTTCTACCCTAGCTACCTAATCAATTCCCACCTCCTATTCTTATCACACCATCCTCTGAAGAGGTTACCTAAATTACTAATAGGTAATCAGGATGCAGATGACTCTAGCTTCTTCCATGCTGAACAGGGACACAGGGTGAGGCAACTGGAGTACCCCCCTTCAGTGGGTCTGTCTAAAACACTCACAAGTTGCACAACTCTTATCTCAAGAGGGAAAAGAAAGTGATTGAATCACGAATAGGAGATGTGAAGGAGAAGTAAAGGCAAAAATAATTAGCATTACAAGTTCTAGACAGGGAACTAAGAAAAAGAAAAACTCACAGCAGGGCAATTTTAAAATGTTCATATGAAAGTCCATTGGATCTTCTTGACAAGGCCTTCCAAAACCATTCCTCTACTAGGTTCTTCCTAATTTTTCTTTTGTCTTCCAAGGCTGGACTCCAGAGTGATTGATTAAGGATTTGTTTTCAGGTATTTTAATTGCTGTTGGAGTGGCTAGAATCAGTGTCAGTTGCTTCTCCATGGCTTCTAGATAGGGAGAGAAAACATTTTACAAATTTATCCATCATTTTAGAACAATAGTTGTTTGTCTCCCTTAGCTACAGGTGGGCACTACAGTATTGGAGACCAATATTTGAAGTCTTAAATCAGAACTGCACTTTCTGGTTAGGAACAAATTTATCAATGAGAAATAATTGTCTAAATAACTTTTTATATAGACTTAAGCCTAAGGTCTGGGAAGTGTAATCCCTTGAACTCTTAAAGAAATATACTGATGACATTACTCTTTGGTTATACTTTCCTTTTGGGTGTTTAAGAACATAGAGTTGGCCCAAATTAATTTATTTTTACACTTAAGGTCATTTGCGGATCTATTCCTCAGTGGTCACATGAACTTGGGAGGAGTGCCTGGCTCCTTTCTTTTACCAGTTCCATTTATGTGAGGATAAGTCAAAGGTCCTGTTTGACCATGTCTGGCTTCACTTGGAAGCATGAATGAAATGTTTCCTCTGAGTTGACCCTCCTTTTTGTAGACTGGACACTGGCTCAAGTCCATTTCGTGGGGTCTCCATGGCCTCCCTGAACAAGAGGACAGGTGACTCACAACAGATACAGGACATTTTGAGATATTTTCCATAGTCCCCTGGAACATAGTCGACCTTGGAAGGCAAGGGGCAATAATTGTCCTTTAAGTCCCTCTGACCACATTAATACAGGTCTCAAACTATGGCTAGTAAACATCCAATAAGGTTAGTTCTACCACTCTGGTACTTTTAATTATCATTTTCTATGTAGATAAGGCTTGGGTAAAAAAACCAAATATTCTCAGATAAACCTTGACTGGATATATATTTTGTTCCTTAAAATAGTTGACTAAACTATGACCATAGACATTTTAAGATTATGTGTACATTATTTTCATCTCATCCTTTATACATCATAACAAACCTACACAGACCTTCATCACTCACTTAGGCTTTTTCATTTGTTCTATTTTAGAAAATATGTCCACTCCCATATCCTTTTAACATCTTTTGCATTCTAATTTTCTTTCTTTTAAAATAATTATGAGACATAATGTCATTAATAAATAAGATTTCCATCTGTTGTATAACTCCTTTTCCTGGGGATGCTAAGCAATGCTTATTCCCTTTTAGGGTTCTGGTGTCAAGCCAATGTTTCATTAAAGTTTTGCTGGGGAACCAATGAATTTATTGAGCTTACTTACTGAGATAACTGAGGGATTGCTGAGGTGTATGTATGACCTGAGTGTATCCACACTGGAAAGCCTTTACCCAGCATGTGTAATGCCTTTTCTTCCTAGCCTTCCCCAGACTGTATACTTTAGCTCTGCCCAAATCCAGGAGGCCATGTGTGATTAGGGTCAAATCACATACTGTTGCCTGGGAATAGTGGCTGGATAATGAAGTGAGGGTCCAATGACCCTACTTGGGCCTCCTTTAATGAGTGACTGCAACCTTCAACAAGCCGAGTTATGACAATGTTTAGTGATCAGGCACAACTGAAGTCGTGATGATGATAGTTACGTCATGAAGAAGAGACTGCTGTACAGCATCATCTTATTAAAAGGACATGGAATTTAGAAGGATTTGGTGCTAAGATCCACATATGAGGGAGAACATACATCATTTGTTTTTCTGAGTCTGTCTTACTCACTTAGTATGACAGTTTCTAGAGCCACCCATTTACCTGCAAATTTCATTATTTCATTTTCTTTACTGCTGAATAGAACTCCATTGTGTAAATATACCATACTTTTGTTAATCATACATCAGTTGAGGGGCACTTAGTTTGCTTCCATCTCTTAGTTTTTGTGAAAAGAACAGCAAAAAACATGATTGTACAAGTGTCTCTACAGTAGGATGAGTCCTTTGGGTATATGCCAAGGATTTGTATAACCAGGTTGTATGGTAGGTTCATTTTTAGTTTTTTAAAAGTTCTCCAAAGTGCAATCCCACCAGCAGTGAATGAACGTTCCCCTTTTGCCACATCTTTGCCAGTGTTTGGTATCATTTGTTCTCTTGATTCTAGCCAGTCTGATAGGGGTAAGGTGATAACTTCCAGTGATTTTAATTTGCATTTCCTAATTAATAATGATGTTGAACACTTTTTGAGATTCTTCTTAGCCATCTTTATTTCTTCCTTTGGGACCTCTTCTTAGATATTTAGTCCACCTTTTAATTGGGTCGTTTGCTTTCTTGCTTCTTTATTTTTTGAGTTTTATATATTCTAGATGTTAAACCCCTGTCAGATGTGTCACTGGTGAAGACTTTTTCACATTCTGTGGTTTTTCTCTTCATTTTTCATTTTCTTTTGCTGTACAGAAGCTTTTTAGTTTAATGGGGTCCTACTTGTTGATTGCTGATCTTAATTCCTGAGAAACTTCTGTCAGATTTAGAAAATTCTTTTTTACACATATATCTTGTAAGGTATTGCCAATATTTTCAGGGTTTCCTGTTTCACACTGAGGCCTTGGATCCATTTGGAGTTGATTATTTTGCAAGGTGAAATATAAGGATCTAGTTTCATTCTTCTACAGGTAGAGATCCAGTTTTGCCAGCACCATCTGTTGAAGATGCTGTCTTTCCTCCATTGTATGTTCTAAGCACCTTTTTAAAATATCAGGTGGCTGAAATTGCATGTACTCAGCTTTGGATCTTCAATGATGTTCCATTGATCTATGTGTCTATTTTTTTGCCAGTGCCATGCTGCTTTTATGATTATAGCTCAGTAGTATACTTTGATCTGGTATAGTAATGCCCCCAGCATTGCTCTTTATGCTCAGGGTTGCTTTGGCTATCAGGTGTCTTTTCTGCTTCCATAAAAATTTAAAGATTTTTTTTTTCTAATTCTGTGAAGTATATCATGGGTATTTTGATTGGTATTGCATTGAATCTATATATTGATTTTGGTAGGATGGTCATTTGCACAATATTAATTCTTCCAATCCATGTCCGTGGGAGGCCCTGCCATCTCCTGGTGTCTTCCTCAATCTCTTTCTTTAAGGATTTAAAATTTTTGTTGTAGATATCTTTGGTGTCTTTCATCAGATTTATTCCAAAATATTTTATTTATTTTGCAGCAATTGTGAATGGGAGCATTTCCCTATGTTCTCTCTCCAATTGCTTGTTATTGGTCTATAGAAAGGCTACTGGTTTTTGTAGACTGATTTTATAACTTGCCACTATACTGAAGTGTTTATCAGTTCTAGGAGTTTTCTGGTGGAACTTTTGGGATCTTTTAGGTATAGTATCTTATCATCTGCACAAAGTGATAGTTTGATCTCTTCTTTTTCACTTAGCACTCCTTTAATTTCCTTCTCCTTTTTTATTGCTCTAGCAAGAGTTTTAAGGGCTTAGTTGAAAAGTACTGGAGTAGTGGACATCTTTGTCTGGTTCCTAATTTTAATGTGAATGCTTCCAAATTTTCTCTATTTAGAATGATGCTGGCTGTGAGTTTGTTGCACATAGCTTTAATTATGTTGAGGTATGTTCCCTCCAGTCCAATTTCCTCTAGGACTTTGAATATAAATGCATGTTGAATTTTGTCAAAAGCCTTTTCTGCATCTGTTGAGATAATGATGTGTTTTTTGTCTTTGAGTCCATTTATATGATTAATGACGATTTTGACTTGCATATATTGAACCAGCCCTGTATCTCTGGAATAATGTCTACTTGATCATTGTGAATGATCTTTTTGATGTGTGTCTGTATGCAGTTTGTAAGTATTTTGTTGAGACTTTTTGCATCTATACTCATTAAGGGTATGGGTCTATAGGTTTCTTTTTTGATTGTGTCTTTATCTGGTTTGGGTGTTAGTGTGATGCTGGCTTCATAGAAGGAATTTTGGAGCTCTCTCTCTGTTTCTATCATTTTGAATAATTTAAGTAATATTTATTGGAGGTCTTTAAATGTCTGGTAGAATTCTGCTGCAAATCCATCTGGGCCTGAGCTTTTTTTTTCACTTGGTAGACTTTGTATTACTTTCAACTTCCTTATATGTTATGTGTCTGTTTAAACTGTTTGTCTATTTTTGGTTTAAGTTTGGTGGTTCGGATGATTTTAGATATCCATCTATTTTTTTTTTTTTCAAATTTTCAAATTTAGTAGCATATAGGTTTTTAAAATACTCCCTTATAATGTTCTGGATCTTTTAGATGTCTCTGATTTTGTTGATTTTTATTTGCTCATTCTTTCTTTTACTGGTTAACTGGGCTAAGGGTCTGTCTATCTTGTTTAGATTTTCAAAGAACCAGCTCTTAGAGTCACTAATTCTTTGTAATTTTAATTTGTTTCTATTTCATTAATTTCTGGTCTGATTTTTGTTAGTTCTTCTCTTCTGAAGGGTTTGGGTTTCATTTGTTGTTGACTTTCCAGCATCTTGAGTTCCAGTGTTAAGCCATTTATTTAAGCTCTTTCTAATTTTTTAATGTAGGTGTTTAGAGCTATAAAGTTCCTCTTAGGGCTGATTGTTTAAAGTGTCCCAGGGGTTGTGTTGTATTTTATTTTCCTTTTCATTGAATTTCAGGAATTCTTTTATTTCTTTATTAATTTCTCCTCTGACCCACTCTTTTTTTAGGAGTGTTTTTCAATCATCACGAGTTCATGTAGTGACTAGGGCTTTGTCCAGTACTGATTTTGAGCTTTATTACATTGTAGACCAACAGACTGCATGGAATCATTTCAATTTTTTTGTATTTGTTGAGGTTTCTTTTATGGGCCAATATGTGGTCAATTTTTGAAAAAAATTCATGAGGTGCTAAGTATAAAGTGTATCCTTTGGTGCTTAGGTGGAATATTTGGAAGATGTCTGTTAGGTCCATTTGATGTATGGTATAATTTAATTCAGATGTCTCTCTGTTTATTCTTTGTCCATTTGACCTGTCTAATGGAGAGAGTGGAGTATTGAAGTCCCCTATTATTACTGAGTTGTGGTTAATCTGTGTCTTAAAGTCCTGTAGTGCTGTTTTTATGAATTTGGGTGGACCAGAGTTTGGTGCATATATGTTAAGGGCTGTAATATCTTCTTGGTTAATTATTCCTTTGATTAGAATGAAGTGATCCTCCTTATCTCTTTTGATTAGTTTTTCTTTGAAGTCAATTTTGTCAGATATTAGTATTGCAACCCCTGCCTATTTCTTAGTGCCATTTGCTTGGAATATTTTATTCCACCCTTTTACCTTAAGGTAGTGCCTGTCTTTGAAGGTGAAATTAACTTTCACTGAGGGAAATCTGAGGCAGTAAATTGACATTATAGGCCTTAAAACAAATTACAGTATTTATTAATTCAAATGGGGTCTATAGTAGGGGGTTAACAGGGAAGTGGTTATAAAGATGATTAAGATGTTCTGCATGAAATGCACAAAAATTCAATAATTAAAAAAAAACCTGCTTCAAGGCTTACTTCAGGGCTTACAGTGACATCGTAATGTTTATAGATAATCTTAATGTGTTACACTTTAATAATATATTTGAATTATTCATCTCTGTGCTTTGAATTCAAAAGAAAAAAAATTAACTAAACCAACCAATGAGATTAAAAGTCTTCATAACATGTGTAAGTCAAATTCACTGCTTGGAGGCACAGGTGGCATCCGATGCCCTCCTCCCACTGTCCTTTCTGCAACCTGAAGAAAGAATTCTCCAAACACTGGTTTGAAGAATCTTAACAAGTATATTGGACTTGCTAACTGAGCTTGGTATGGGTTTACTTAAAGGAGAGGGAGTGCCCCTTCCATTCACTGCTGTTTTCAAAGGTCCACGCCCAAACATAAATCCCGTGGTTCCTAACAGCGGCACAAAATGGGGAGAGGGCATCTAGTGGTTTTCCCAGTTTTTGTACCTTAGTCCCTCCCCTTCAAGCAGATTAGGTCAACCAATTGGCTACAGATGTTATGGGCATGACTCCTTCCCAGAGTATGGGAAGGAGGCCGGACCATGGCTTATCATCACAGGGTCAGAGAACATCTGGGTCACACTATGCTTCAATGTTTAACAAAGTAGCTACAACCCTATTGTCTTCATAGGGAGATACCCAAAGATTTGGGTTAACTCTTCTCATCCAAATTATATAAAGGACATAAATCTCTAATAACAATACTATTAATAATAGTTTATAATTTATGTACTAATATTCGTTGATTATATAGTACAATTAGCTGGGATTCAAAATAATAGATAAGCAATATTTTATTTTTCTAATAAAAGAACCTGGAGAATAATACAATGTCTACTTCTAGAGTCCTATTTGAAATCATTAAAATAAAAAATTTTTTCTTATGATTACAAGGCCTATAAAATTCCAATTTTCAACAGGTTTGATCACATGTTTATATCAATGTTATTAATATTAGGTATGTGATTGAAGACATTTTTGTTAGACAAAAGAATACTATATTGTTTTGTGATTTCCTATATAATGCTTTCATTTATTTTTACAAAGTAAATTTGGAATACTACCAGTATTATAAAACATAATCAAGTAATTATTTGCAGGTAGGAGTTACAAGAGTTAGAGTTAGCCAGTCCCTAAGAGGCTATAGATAGTATGCCTACCTTGTAAAAAGTAAAACCAAGAATTAGAGATAAAATATTTCTTTAAATACTCCAAGTATGGACAAAATAGATCACAGAGTACAAATAGCTGTAATACAGGGGGAAGCATAGTCAGTCTTATTTTTTATATGTTTATTTCCTTAATCTGTTATATTTACTCCATTAGACCAAGTAATGTTGATTGTTTTACTTTAAAGTATAATAATCCTATCATATGCCACATGTAAATGTTATGTCAGCTAGACAGAACAAAAGAAAAGAATCAGATCCAGACTATGATGGCAAATACTTTTGATACGATCCTGGAGTTCCTTACATATTGGCTTTACCAGATATTACTCTTCCTTTCCTCCCTGTTACATAGCCTCATCTGCATCAGATCCTAGAAAGCCTTTTCTAGCAACATGGGAATAAATGTGGGGCCCCTATATGCACAAATGTGATGCTTGTCCAACAGGGACAATGTGAAGGAAATTTCCCAGAATAACTGCATCTTAAAACTGAACATTCTATAAAGGCTGATCAACTAATTAGAAATTCATTGATTGTGAAGAGTTTTGAATTTTGCAGGTCCATAATATAATTACCATTTATCTTGTACCAACTTTAGCTCCCTAAATAGCCACTCCTTTCCACCTCTGCTTCTAACTTTACATCCTGTAACTAATTAGATAAAAATCTTTTAAAATGTATTAATATAGCAGACTACCTTTCCTCCCAGATAGACCAAGATTTTGCAGATGTCCAAAATCCATCACCTAATACAAGATCAACTTAACACCCTTACCTCAGTGGTCCTTCAAAACAGGAGCATCTTAGATTTATTTTAACTATCCAGTAGGTAGGAATTTGCTTATTTTGCAAGGAAGAATGCTGTTATTATGCCCTCAATCTGGCATAGTTAAGAACACTCTAAAACTGCTCAGAGCATGCCTACGCCAATGGCAAAAAAGACCCTCCTTATAGTACTCCTTTTGCTGGGTCCTTGCCCATTCAGCATTATCCAAAGATTCTTGCAGAATCATGTGACTTCAATAACCCACACAATTGCCTAAATCACCACCCAGGATAAAAATCAATACTATATTCCTACTTCAGGCCACCAGAGAACTTTCCTAAGTCCCTTTTCTGATGGACCATGAAGTCCTCAGCTCCACAATGCCCCCTCTCAGCCATAAGCTGTTGGGCTGATCTATAGTGTCCTCACCCCTTCTTCCGGCTCTGAACGGGAAGTGCTATAAAACCCCTAAACTCTACAGTGATTCTTGTTCTGCAAGTAAGACCTTCCACTGAAAGAGACCCTTTTGGAACAATGCAGGTCCTATGTCCTTTACAAAATGCTCTGCCCTACCCCACAAAACTCTATTTCCTCCTACAAACATACTAAAATCCTCCTGTGGCTTGATGGGTATGGCTGCTACAGATTCCCACCAGGTGGTTCATTTTGCTATCCATCATTGATTATAATAAATGTCCATCTTTCTGTGGGGTGATTTCCAATGTCACATCTCAGATTTGTGAAGTATTAATTCCCTCCACTTCAGATCACAATCAGAAATAATTATTTGAAAAGATATAAATGGATTTATTTCTTAGAGAAGTCTTTAATTCCTGGCAGATGGAAAATTTAGAGCTAATTTTTAGCATGGAATTTGTTTTTCATATTTTTTCTAAATTTGAGATTGATATTTAAATTTATTGATGGTAATTTTGAGTAACTGAGGTTGCAGTAGTAATATTTATAGAGTTGTCAGAAACGCACTCTTCTTTAATAATTTATACTTTTCTGAAATTTTCCAGGAAAGATGGCCAGCAGAAGGAGCTGGATCAGAAAGCTTGATGTTTATAAAAGCACAGTGTACTTGATGTCAAGACTATCTAAGGTACCAATCACACAGGTACCTGGTTAATATTTGTGCAAACTGTTGTAATGCACCATTCAGTGACATGACAAATTCAAAGAAGACTGTAAGCAATATTAGAGACTCTCAAAGCTGTTCTCACCCCAAGAGCTACTTTGCACTACACAGTTATGTTTTACAGTAGCAGTAGTTTGCTCACACATTGTATAATTAAGTTAAACATAACAGATTTTCACATGAGTTTACGAGTTTAGTAAAATTAAGTGGGAACTTACTTTTTTTTTTCAAAAGTAGAACCAAAACACAAGGGAGGATCCTTATTGGAACAAGGTATATTTTAAGGTATTATGTCATTTTTCTTTACCACCACCTACCCCCACAGTTTCACATCCTCTTATTTTTTAAAAGTTCATCAAATACAATTTGTGTTGCCCAAATTCTCTGAGGTATGGGTCTATCCTCTGAAACAAATTTGAATTATCAATGGTCATACCCTGTGATGGTTTGAATGAGAATGTCTTCCATCGACTCCAAGTATGAACACTTTGTCCCCCATTGGTGGTGCTGGTTTGGGAGGTCTTAGGAGTTGTGGCCATGTTAGAGGAAGTTTAAAGAGTTCTTAAACCTTGGAGGGGATGGCTTAAAGAGATCTTAAGCCTTGTGGAATCCCCAGTTCCTCTCTGCTTCCTGTGTCTGCTCGAGATATGATCAGGCTTAGTTTCTGCTCCTGCTTTGGCCATCTCTTGCCACCATACCTCCCCCATGATGGACTCTAATCCTTCTGAAACTGGAACTTTAAGCTAAATAAACTCTTCCATCTATAAGTTCCCTTGGTCGTGGTATTTCATCACAGTAACAGAAAATGACTAATACATACCCTTAAAGAAATTTGATTTTCAAAAAAAATAATAAATTTGGCTTTCTGTTTCCCAGCAGCTGTCCATTGACAATTGCTCCTATCCATTGACAAGTTTGCTCCTCAGCTAATAGTGGAAATTTATGTGTAATGCCCCCCCCATGCTAGGATTTGTCCACCTTGAGTTTTCATGAGTTTTGTGTGTATTGTCACAAATACTGTGAGTTCATGTACAAAAGCTTGATTTGTCTAGAAAACACTGTTCATTTGTGGTCATTCCAGCTCTTGAAAATCTTTATCCTCCTTCTTCCAAGAGGATCCATGACTGTGTGAAGGAGGAATGTGATGTAGATGTTCTATTGTGGTGAGCAGTCTGTAATCTCTTAATCTCTGCATGTTGACCAGTCATAGGTCTCTGTGTTAATCACCATCTATTGCGGAAAGAAACTTCTCTAATGAGAGGAGAGATGTACAATTTTTTTTAGTATAATGATAAGTTATTAGAAGTTGGTCTGAAACTCTGTTCATTTAGCAGAATAGTAGTAGCATGTTCTCCTCTGGGGTTAATGACCTACGTAGACACAAGACTGTGGCCCTAATAAAAGTGCCACTTACGGGTTCTATCTTGTGGAGTAGGTCGTAAATTCAGCCATGAATTTCTTGGTTGCTCTCATAATGCTCCTGCCAGTAATGCACAACAGCAGTTTGAATGCTTTACTAAGTCAGTCTCTACAGTAGTTACCAGGGTTCACAGTTTGGTAAGACTGATGATTACTTTTATCTCTTGGTAATTCGCTTAGCACCTTTCAGCAGTTTTTAGAAACGCTACCCAGGAGGGATGAAGCTTCAAGGTCATCTCCAGCTTCATTTATTTTTCATTTTCTATCAATCAAGTATTTAACGTCTTGGGTTCTACTATCATACTGTCATGTTCTGAAGGGTAATCAATGACAATAGCCAGGATTGCCTGGGGACCTATGGGACCCACTGGTAAACAACTCTAAAAGAGGTAACCCATTCCTGTCACTGAGCTTTATATTTGCTAGCCTGTGGTGTCTCTCAGGGGCATTATCAACCTGTCACAGTGTAACTCCATTTAAATGTATAGTATGCATGTATATGTCTATATTTTGGAAACTTCTAAAGTAGAAGTAGACCTTTGTAAAAACACCTTTAGGGTTCGTTACTATTCTCCAAGCTTCCTTCTCAACCCAGCGCACTCTTTCACCACCAATTTACACTTCTGCTCCATTGATCACTTTCCCCCAATTTGTATCACTGAATTGCAACACCACTTATATTGACACCTCACCCACATGGACACTTATTACTTTCCTGACCTCTTTATGTTTTTTAAATAAAATACACGTGTCTAAAAATCCAATGTTAGCATCTACTTCTGAGAGAATATATGTGATATTTGTCTTTCTGGGCCTGGGTTACCACAATCAGAATGATTATTTCTAAATCCACCTATTTACCTGTAAATTTCATAATTTCATTTTCTTAGGAGATGAACAGTATCACACTGTGTAAATATTCCACCTTTTCCTTATCCATTCAACAGTTGATGGGAATCTAAGTTATTTCTGTTTTCTGGCTATTCTGATACTGAGCAGGGAGAACACAGAGAAAGAAGACAAGATACAGAGTTCCTTGTGAATATGTTCAAGAGCGGCATGACTAGACCCTGTAGAAATCTATTTCCAGCTTTTTATGAGGGATCTCCACATTGATTTCCATAGTCACACCAGTTTTCACTCTTACTGCTGTAGGGAATAAGTGTTCTCCTCTCCCCATGTCCATACCAGGATTATTATCATTTTTTTCATAGTCACTTTTAAGTTAATCCCCATTAAAATTCCATTGCAATCTTTTACAGAAATGGGAAAACATAATATTACTTTTCATATGAAAACACAAAAAAATCCAGGACAGCGAAAAATCTCCTGAACAATAAAATAATTGCTGAAGCTACTACCATCGATGATTTTAAGTTGCTATAGAGCAATAGGGATGTAAACAGCATGATACCGACATAAATACAGACACCTTGATCAATCAAGGTGTGTTGTCCTAATGGGATATAATTGATGACCTAGACATAAGTATACAGACGTTTTGTTCCCTGAATTTTGAGAAAAAGGTAAAAAATTCACATTGCAGAAAAGACAGTATGTTTAACAAATGGTGCCCATTAAACTGGATATAAACTTGTTAAAGAACAAACCTAGATCCCTATCCTTCACCCTTCACAGAACTCAACACTAAATTGATGAAGGACCTTAATTTAACACCTCTGTGCTGTTTAGCTTCAGTTTTAAACTTGACATACCTGTAAAGAGAGCACTAGAGTGGAGGGATTTCCTCCATTAGATTGGCCTGTGGGCCTTTCTGTGGCCACTTTCTTAATTCATGGTTGATGTAGGGGGAACCAGCCCAGCGTGGGTGGTGCCATATCTGGACAGAGGGTTGTGGGTTGTATAACAAAGCAGGATGAGCACAGGCCAAAGGAGAAAGCCAGTAAACAGCATTCCTCTGTGTTTTCTGCTTTAGACCCTACCTCCAAATTCCTGCTCTGAGTTTCTGCCCTGAATGCCTTCCCTGGTGTATTGTGACCTTGGAGTTGTAAACTGTAAAAATCCCTTTACAACACGAGGTGGTTTGGGTTGGAGTGTTTCATTACAGCAATAAGAACCAAACTAGGACAATCTCATATCCTGAATCTGATAGAGAAACTCAGGAATACGTTGGAACTTCTAAGAAGAAGAAAGGAGTTTCTGAAGAGGACCCTGATAACACAGGCATTAAGACCATCAACTGACAAACGGGATCTCATGAAACTCAAAGCCTTCTGTACATGGAAGCAAACCATTACATGAATAGAGAGGCAGTCTAAGTGGAGTGGCTGTCTACAGAATGGGAAAAGCCTTTTACAGCTGCACATCTAACAGAGGGTTAATATGCAGAATAAACAAAAAACTGAACATTAAAAACAACCCAGTTAAAAATACCTCAGTTAATCAATGAGGCAAGATCCTAGAGAGTTCACAAATGATGAAATGCAAATGAATAAGAAATATTTATAAAAATGTTCAACATTTAGCCATCAGGGAAATGCAATTTGAAATTGTTCTTTTTTGAAATGTTTTATTTATTATTTTTATTTTATGTGAATGAGTGTACTGTCTGTAAGAGCACCCGTGTTGTGCAGTCTCTGTGGACAACAGAAGAGGGTGTTGGATGCTCCTCTAACTGGAGTTATAGACAGTTGTTAATCACCATGGGGGGAATTGAACCCAGGGCTCTTAACCACTGAGCCATCACTCCAGCTCTGAAAAGTATTCCTATTCTTGTAGTTCTACATATGAAAATGCATTCTTAGTCTACAGTTTTATCCCACATACACTCAGCAACTGCTTTTGCATTCATTTTAGCTTAGTTTCTTCTATACAGAGACCCGCCTGCCTCCCAAGTCCTGGGATTAACGGTGTGTGCCACCATACCTGGCTGTCTCTCTCTGCTTCTTGATCCTCTCTGAAGTAGTCACACTGCAAATTCCTTTAGCACCAGCTACCGTTCCTCCTCCCACCATGATGGACTGTAAACTCTGAACTGTGAGCCAAATAAATATTTCTTCGCTTAAGAAGAAATCTGTCAGTAATTTGATCATAATAATGAGAAAAGTAATAAATACATAACATATTAAAATAATTAAATTTGAAATTAAAGTATTTCCCAGGCAAAGAAAAACAGACAAAAATTTATGACTCAAAAAAAATCAACTTGAATGAAAATAGGAAGTGATGTTGCAAAAGCAGATTCCAAAATAAAATGTTAATAATAATCCCTAATATAATAGCCACCATGATGATAATTTAGAGTAAAATTTACCTCTTTAATTAGAAGAAAAATACTATGAGATCAGATATCTGAAAATTAGATTTCTGTAGATTTCAAGTAATATAGGTAATAAATAAAACAGAAAGTTTGAAAGTACAGGAATTTAAAATTTCTGTCAAATGGCACTAGGTTAAAAAGTAGCCATATGATGTGATTCCTTTGTAAAATTAAGTTGTACATTTCAAAGATAATATTAATTATAGTACAAAAATTATAGCAAATTAAAGTACAGAATAACAGTAAATTGTAGTACAAAATTATAGAACAAAACACATACATGTATATGTTTATATGTACATATGCACATACATGCTTTATGAGTGTATAATTATGTAAAACCATGGAGGGGAAAGACAAAGTGTGTGAAGGCTGTTTCTGTGAGGGCCTATTGGGAACTGGACTTCAAAATTGGAAGAGATAGTGTTCCAAATCTGACAATTTATATTAGCAAATTATTCCCTACTAGTCGTTTGGCAGGCAAATTAATGAGTATAGATAAAGTATTCTACAGAATTTCAGTGTATTTATCTTATGAAAATATTCTAAACTCCTTTATGATGAAGCTGATGCTATTGGATCCTTCACTCTGGGAAACGCCTCATGCAAACAAAGAAACAAGCCAGAGAGCCCTAGTCAGCTCATGAAACGCTGCATCGTTCAGTGTGCCTCTTAAAGAAAGAATTTTCTGGATACTTGTGTCTGTCTTCACTGTGTTGTGAAATGAGCCAAAGATGAGGTTAATTGGCTTAAACAAAGGGTTTCGGTTCTTATGAAGTGAGTTACGGAAGGAGCAAGTAGTGTCTGAACTCAGCAAAGCTGGGCTCAGGGTCAGAATTGCCCCAGAGCTTGTGTCATTCTAACTCATGGGTCCAACATTTTCTCTATTGATAGAATTTACAGAGATCTCCATTTGCGGTTGTAATTTGAAGCAGTCTGACCATCTCTAAGCCTCAAATCAATCATGAAACACAAATCAAGAGCTTGTGTCAGTGACCCAGCCAAATCATAACATCCAGTTGACAGTAACAAGGAATTCGAATATGAAGCCAATTATTTTGTCTCAGTAGGGATAATTCTGTATTATAACGGCAGGACAAAGCTAAAGCTAACCTTTTCAGAACTTTACACATGATAGTTTTTCAAGTTCCCCTGTCCTCATATTATTAACAATTTCATGTGCTATTGTTCCTCAATTAGTCATACATAACTCTTTAAATGAAGTATTGCTTTCTGACAGCCATAACTGAGACAGGGTATATACAGCATATATTGACTGATGGGAAATTATGGGGCTTATTTTTTCAAAGAGAAATCAATATCAAAAGACCTGGGCTCCATTCACAATTTGATTAGGGATTGTTTCTCAAACCAAACTAAAACCCTTACTTCCCCTCAATTACTATAGATTTCTACCAAGTCTAAATTTAGATTTAGTGGTATGAGTGATCCACCACTATTCTCATTTAAAACTGTTTTGTCTATTTAGTTTCTTCGATTTCCACATAAATTTATATGTATATAAAAAGTCTTACCTTTTGTAAAGTGACTTTGAATCCTCCTATTCAGCTAAACTCGTGTATTAATTTTATGATAATTTTGTAAATTCATTGTAATTTTGTAAATATAAATTCTGGTTCATTTATGGATCAAAATATATTTTGGTTCTTCTCTTTAATCATATTTAACTATTTTTATTTTTTATATTTCATTTACTGTGCTGCCAAACCCCTCTATCATCCTAAATTCTAATAATACCTCAATATTTATAAGAGAATTAGCTGAAGAACGTCTACAGATAAAAAAAAAAATTCTGTAGATCTCCTATGCCCTTATATAAAATTGCATGATTTTTGCATGTAACTTATTGATACCCTTAAATAAATTGGTATAGTATTATGCATGTAAATTTCTGTATAGTTGAAATCAAATCTAATTACTTCTAATATACAGAACAATGTAAATAGAGGCAAACAATTGCTATACTGCATTTTGAATAAGAAAACTGCCTGTACATATCCAGTAAAATTGAAAGTACAATTTTGAATGTGGTGATGTAGAAACCACAGGGGAAGATATGGAGAGTCAGAGGAAATACCCATTTTTCTGACATAGATTCAAAGGCCCAGAAGAGCTTACCTGTTGCATTTGTATTCTTAGCCTGAACCGAAGTTGTCTTTAGATGCCTACAATGACCCAGGTTCCTACCTGCCCTTTCAAGCTCTTCCATGTTGTTCTTCCCTGAGACACTTTCCTCATATCTCTTCCTGTCACCTAGAGACCTGCTGCCTATCCTTGTCCCCCAGCATCTGGCTGATGATATTTGCAGAATTCATCACTGCACGTTAGACCTCCTGTGTTGCTTTCAAAGATCATGACACTTATTGTAAAAGTGATTGCATGTTTAATATAATTTTCTCACTGCAATGTTTTCTTACTTTTGAAACATTTCCGTATGTATTTGTGCCATGTGTGCACGTGCATGTTCTGCATGTATGTGTGCTTTAGGGGTGGGCATGTGGACATCAGAAGAGAACTTGCTGCAGTCAGTTTTGTCCTTCCACTGTGTGGTTCCTAGAGATTCAGCTCACATCATCAGTCTTCGTGGCAAGCATCTTGATCCAAGTAGTTATCTCACTGGCCTCATTACACTACATTTTCTGTGGTAGAAACAAAGACTATATTGTTTATTTCCACATTTCCAGTGCCTGTATCTGTGGGAATCTGTAAAATAGTTTCACTGAATTCTTCTTAAATACTTGGGTGAATAATTACTGAATGAATAATATTTAAAGCTAACTTCTATATTTATTAACTAAATTTGAGGAAATTTAAATTTAAATTATTCTTCTCTGGAATCAGGAGCCTGGAATTTCAGATAAATAAAGGCTTAGCTGTTGGGACCTGGAGAGATGGTTCGGTGATTAAGAGCACCCGCTGCTCTTCCTGAGGACAGGAGTTCAGATCCCAGTATCCACGCGGCAACTAGCAACTATCTATTACTCCAGTTCCAGGGAAATCCAATGCCCTCTTCTGACCGCCATGGGCATTGCATGACACTAGCATGCTTATACACATGCATGCCATACAGTCATAGACATAAAATAAAAAATAAATAAATAAAATTTTAAAAAGCTCAACTAACACAGGTGATATAACACTTTTCAACACAAGTGGCCATATGACCTTGCCAGCTACACTTTGTTGAGTATATTTCATACAATAAGCTATTTATAATAGTGCTCTTAAGACAGTATTATTTGTCAATGATATTTTGCTATCATTTCTGTTTGCTTTTTGGCATAGTGCTGACACGCTCATGGTAGGAGCTTTGAGATTAAACTGAAGCTTACTGAGACAAGTTCACCTCACAAGGTAATGCAGTCATACAAATGTGAATATAAAGAGTCACAATTCTACAAACATTCAGAATTGGAAGCAATTCAGTTATGTTCAACAGTTATATATTTTTGGCCCTGGAGAAGCTTATATTTATAGATGGTACATGAATCACAGTATCTGCTTTCCCATTTCTGTGGGGCTGCTGCTGCATACGTTTATGTTTCCAAAGTAAATCAAATAATAATAAAGAAAGTACAGTTGAGGTATAGAATACTGGCACTTCAGAGAGAGAAAAAATATTTTTGAAGTCTTTTAGAGAGATATAACATTCAGGAAATTCCATAAGTAATTGAGGGAAATATTCATGAAGATAATATAAAACAAAAATTAAAATGAGTGCATTAATAACTTTTGAAGACTTCATTCTTTCGCTGCTTTAATAATTGCACACTAAGAACTAAATTTTCATTCTACTGAAAATTCATGCTATGAGATTTGTTGTCATTTGGATAAGGACTCGGCATACTTATAAATTGCAAACATTTGTTTTACACTTGTTAGAAAATGTAAGCTAGCAAAGGATATTTCTACTAATTTTGAAATGGTGTCCTCATCTCCATTTTCACATTCTTTACATGTGGCCATTTCACCCCTGGATTACAATCTTGCTTGTTATTTTATCTTCAATATTCAACGAGAGCTTAGCTACTTAAATTGAATGTTTCAATGACTTTAGATTCATTGTTTAATTTCATTCAAATATTTAGGTTATTGTATTTCATACTGTTATTTCACCAGTAAGATATAGTCAAATAATATTCACTTCTATATCCTCAGTACAGTCTCAGTAAAGAACACTGTGGATTCAACACACATATTTCTGTATTGAAGGTAAGGTTATCTAAGGCACTGCCAGAGTCTATGCAGAATTTGCTGTTACTTCTGAATAGTAACTCTAGCTTACAAAGCAGTCAGATGTGCTTCTGTTCCTTTTTATGAATATTTTAATCAAATTTAGGGCCCCCTTTTCATCCACAATCCCCCAGACTGCCCCCATCGCACTCCACGCAATTTTTCATATACACCAAGCTCTATTCAGTCAAGCATTTGCACACGGATATCCCTCAGAGCAAGTTCATCCACTAGAGTCAAATCTGTCTATCTAGAGTTGCTCCCGTAAGGAAGATCAACTTTTCCTCACCCTGCAGTAATTATGGTTGCCAATATTTCCCCAGCTAGGGTTGGTCCCTGTTGCCCATTTCCCCAGTTCCATGCTGTGTTTTTGTCTGATTCAATCAGGATGGGCTTGTGCATGCTGTTGTCATTGCTGCAAGTTCACATGAGCAAGTTCCCAGAGGCCTGAAAGTGTCTTATTCCTCATGTTGATACAACAACCCTGGCTCTTACAATCTTTCTGAACCCCCTTCTAAATGGTTCATGAGCCATAGGTGGAAGATTTTTAATATAGGAATCTTATCTAGGGACATACGCTCTTAAGTATCTAACACTCTACACTTTGGCCAGTCGTGGCTTCTGTATGCAACATACTCTGTTGAGTGAGGAAACTTCTCTTATGAGAGTGGGGGATATATTAGTATTCTCTCTACCCCTTGCACCTCTATGTTCCAAGAGCCTTAGATATAAAGGTTCCACTGTAGGCGTGTCTCTTTGGGTTAGGTGTCTCACAGAAATATATTCTTTGTATGTGACCAGTTCTGAAACTCTGTAATACTCTCCATTTGTTTCAAAAGAAAGTTTCTTAGATGAGTGATGTACAGTATACTTGTCTGTAATATATAAGGATCCATATTTAGCCCACAGTAAGAATATTCATTTGTCTAGAGATATGACAGAGATAAAGTTTTCTCTATGATCTATGACTTCTCCAGCCACGTGTATTCGGTTATGTTTACAGTGCTACCCACAAGTTCCCTCCAATTGAAAGGGGTTTAAGTACAATTAGATAACTGTTGATTACCCTCTAGATAAAGTGCCTCTACTGCACCAATAGGAAGAGTCATTGTAGTTATTAGGCAGCGTGCTGGAGCATTGATTAATTTTCCCCCTCAGTAGCTTGCATAGTATCCTCTAGAACTCTGAGAGCTACTTTTTAAGGGGGAGGCTTCTGATCAGTTCTAGTTCCATTGCTCCAAATCCTGCTTCCAAAGTGTGTCTTGTATTCAGCAATAAGGTCTTACTTTCAAGTTTTGGGCGATAATCAAGTCAAGGGCTGTGGCAATGCCCTCTGTTATTTTGTGGAAATAGCCTGTGTTATTGGGAGTTTCTTGGACTACTCTGGCCAAAAACTCAAAGGGAGATTTCTTCTGTCTGTCACTGTGTTTCTTGTTATATAGCCTTCAGGTATACACATGCGCTCAAATTCAGATACTTTATGTGTATTTTTCGGGGGGGGGTTAGTTAATAAATTTCCCTCTGCCTTTTCATACCACCTACTCTTTATTTATCTCTCTTCACTCTCTCCCTGTCTAGCCTTCCACCTCCCTCCCAAGTTAAAATACCCTTATCTTTCACCCTACAAATGTCAACTCCAAATAGATCAAAAACCTCAATATTACACCTGAAACTCGAGCTGCTAGATGAAGTTGTAGGGAAGCACCCTACAAGATGTAGGTGTTAAGAAAGGACTTTCCAAATTGGATATCAGTTGCTGAAGCATGAAGGTCAACAATAGAAAAGTGGGCGATCATTAAATTAAAATACTTTTGCATAACAAATAAACAACAATGTGAAGAAGAAACCCAATGAGAAGGAAAAAATCTTCACCTGTTACACATCTAACAGTTAACTGATATCCACACTATAGAAATTACCCAAACAACAAAGAAACAAGAAAATAAAGGACCAAATAAAAATATGGGCTAAGGATCTGAACAGACATTTCTCAAACGAACATATAAAAATGGCTAAGAAACACCTTACAAGTTACTCAATATCTTTGGTAATTAGAAGAGTGTAAATCAAAACCACTTTAATATTTCACCTTACCCAAGTCAGACTGGCTAAGATCAAGAGAAAAAAAGACACCAAGTTCTAGGAAGGTTGTGGACAAAGGGGAAATGCTCATTCACTGCTGATGGAATTGCAAACTTGTGGAAACAGTATCAAAAGTAGTTTGGAGAATTCTTAAAAACGTAAAAACTTTTGATCTGGTTATACCACTGCTTAGCATATAGCCAAAGGACTCATTCTAATGTAGAGATAGTTATATATCCATTTTTGTTGCTGCTCTTTTCAAAATAGCTAAGAAATGCAAGAAACCTAACTGCCCCTCAACTGATGAATGGATCATGAAAATGTGGTACATTTAACACAATGGAGTTCTACCATCAGTGGTAAGGTAAGATGAAATCATGAAATTTACATGAAAATAGATGGAACTAGAAACTGTTATACTAAGTGAAGAAACAGAGATTCAGCATATATATATATATGCATACAGATGAAGGCATTAAATTGGATGGCATGTTGGAAAGTGATGTGTGTGGAGGGAAGGGAAACTGAATATGATCAAAATATATTATATGAAAATAGCAAGTATTCAATAAAAAAGGGAGAAACAATACCTTCGTTCATACACATTTAATTTCAATGTAAATATCTGGTAGTCACAGCAGTTTCATTTTGTAGAGAAGAGATGAAAGTTTAGGAAGGATGGTGATCCTCCTGAACATTTGATGGAGTTGTTCAAAATGTTGGCTGAACCAACAAAATCATTAGGATTCCAAGTCTCTGACTTTCCAAAGAAACGCTCTCTGGGGATTTCACTCTACCCCTTCTAACTAAATTTAAGTTCATTATTCACAGTGTGCATGTGTGTGTGTGTGTGTGTGTGTGTGTGTGTGTGTGTGTGTGTGTGTAGGGAGAACTGAGTAAACCATACCTTCAGCTTTCTACTCTGTTAGGGACAATTTAAAATGTTGGTGAATGTTCATTTACTGTGTCTCATTTAGATTCCAATTCATTGAAAACTACATCTGCAGTAAAACCATTGTCAAATTGTTATACATTAGCAGGCATGCAGGGGAAGGAGAGAATTTGAGTTGTTTAAGCTGTTCAGATATTTTATCAGCTATTTACAGTTTATACTCACAATTAAGGCTGCCATAGACCCAAACAAATACTAAAGCATTTCACAAGGAAAAGGAGATGTCCATAGTCAATATTGGTGGCTCTCTATCTCTAAGAAGAAGCAGTAAGAGCTTTTACAAAGTTTTTTTTTTTTCCCATGAGTTGCTAATTAGATACCTTTCAATAAATTCAGCAGCAACCATTCAGTTATACATATATTACAATAGAATGATTTATTGGTCCGTAGTACATCAAAGAAATAAATTCTGACTATCCCTTCTCATTTATATATTATTTATAATTATTTATGCATAGTTCATTTATTATTTACAAATAACCAAGTTGCATTTTTGCATAAACTGCTCACTTACAAAGCTTATAGTGAGGTTTGTCTCTTAGGATTGTCTTATGCAGTGTAAGATCTACTCTGCACATTAATCTAGGAATGTTGCCATGTGCCTTCTGTATGTCTGATTTTTCTAAATTGAATAAAGTTTAAAAATGATTTTTCTTACAAATTGTGTTGAAATTCAGAATATTTCCTAAAAATAATATATTAATAATTTAGTTTTATTTACAGCAGTGTTTCAGAGTCTTCTTCAATAGCACATTTTAATAAACAAACACTAGCATATTTTTCTGTTTAGTAAAATTTGTTTTATGTTTGGACTATATATCTATCAGTTGTCATGTAGAAGTGAATTGCAGTCAGATTAGATAGTATATTTTGTATATTAGGGAATCGGAACTTTGGTAGGCTTTTATCATTGGCTACTATTCTCTAAAGAAATGATTTCTGAGCTGAAGTTCCTACTGATCTAAAGACTGTTTGGAACTCCAAAATTGAAGACTGTGGGAATGTTACAAATCCGAAGTTAAATTTGCCATGGGACGTGTTTATTCTTCTTCATGGTCATTAAGCACTGACTTCTCTATCCAACCTAATATCTTTATGACTATTTCATAGCATATTTAAAATTGATGGGCAAATTCATCAAACAATTAGATTCCATCAGTCCTAGTGATAACAATGTGATGAGATTTGAAACAGAAAAAATACATTTTACATTTGCCATAACCTGTCTTCCTGATACGACATGTTCTTAAAAAATTCATATCATATGCTTTGATTGTTAATACATTCATCTACTAGCAAAATTCTAGTTATGACTAATATTGATAGCTAATTTAAGATATATACAAAGCTACATTTTCAAGTGCATAAAGTCGACTTTCTGTCACAACTGTAGTTGTATGTCTATGGAAACTGATTATTTTTTAATATTTTATTTATTATTTTTATCTTATGTGTGTTATGCCTGCATATACTTAAGCCCACTCGTGTCGTGCAATGCCCATTGAGGACAGACGAG
>NW_008333886.1:2538000-2541184 GCF_000622305.1 Nannospalax galili | reverse complement strand
GACATATAATAAAATAGTGTCTCATATGTTATATGTAATGATGCAGCTGTGCAATGCCTAAATATTGTTATGGAGTTTACAATCTTTTGATCACCAAATTTCAAGGACTTTCCCCTTCTTCTCTTAGGTTTTGTTTACAGGATTTAGATGTTCACAGGGGATAAGGGGGGGGGAGTGGAAAGATGGCATAGGGTGGGAATAGTAAGAAAGGCAGGGGGAGATCACAGTGGGGTCGTTTGGCAAGCAGCATGCAGCATATGATTAGGATGAGATAAAACTGTAGAAATCTGAGTTTGCGTTCAGAAATTCAAAGCTCATATGAAGTATTATAGTGTTGATCCATTTATATATCTTTGACTTTAAAAGTCTTGTTTGTTTTTTGATTTTTATTTACTTATTTATTTTGATTTTTGAGACAGAGTCTGTCTGCAGCCCCACCTGGCCTGGAACTTACTTTGTAGACCAAGCTGGTCTCCATCTCAGAGACTCCGCCCATGTGTGCCTTCCCTGTGATGGAGTTAAAGGCGTATGCGATTCCACATCCTTGAAGTATTTATTTTTATCCTGTGTGTATGAGTGTTTCTCCTGCAAATATGAAAGTGTACAGCATGGTGCAAAGCACGCAAAGGCCAGAAGAGGACTTTGTGTCTCTGAAACTTGGGTTAAAGACTGTTGTTAACTGCCATGTAGGTACTGAAAACTGAAACTAGGTACTCTCCAAGAGCACCCACTGCCTTAACCACTAAGCAATCTCTCTAAGCCCTTATCTTAATTTTTTAAATTAACAACATATTTTTTTCTTTTTTTCAATGGAAAAATCAAATTTCACATTTAAATTGATCTTATGATGCACAATAATAATAATGCGGCTGTTTAGAGCATTTGCTCAGTGTTGATGTATAAATGAAAAACTGCTATTTGAATTACTACTGAAAATTCTCACATTGTTTCCAAACTCCTCCTTCTTCTTCCCCTTTCCCTATCCCCTTCCCAATTATTATGACCCAATAATTCTATACCTTTGAGAGGTTAAATTTTCTTATTCATATAGGCAATGGATAAGCAATTCCTCTCTCTTTTTGAGATTCTATTTTCTTTGGAAGATATCAGTTCTATGACTCTTGTTCCCAAATATCTCCCAGATGCTTAAAAATAAGTGTGTACTAGTATTTTTTTTTTACTAGTGTATTTTGCTGATGAACAAAAAGGAACAAAAACAAAAACTAAAACCAAAGGGCAGAATAATATTAGCAAAGATCTTCCCAGAAATACTGGTCTTTTTTCCTGGAGAACACTGAATTATCTTTACTGAAGAGATAAAACCATGGTGAATCTTCTTCCCTCCCAGCATAACTTTGGTCTCTGATGGTGCATTTCACTATTAAAATACGTGCTGATAGTTATCTCATCTGTTTCTCTCTCTCTCAGACAAGTCTGATGATTTATGTGCTTACCATATCTGTTCCTTTTCTGCTTCTGTGATTAAAGATCATGACCAAGGCACTTTATAGAAGGAAGGGTTTATGGATCTAGAGGGATAAAGTCCACCATGGTAGGGAAGGCAAGGCAGAAGGCAGCCAGAGCAGAAAGCTGATCCCTCACTCCTTTAAGCTGGCACAAGAAATGAGAGAGAGAGAGAGAGAGAGAGAGAGAGAGAGAGAGAGAGAGAGAGAGAGTGAAATAAAGGACATGGCTAGAAACGCTCAAAGTCTGCTCCCATTGATATGCTTCCTCCAGGAAGGCCACGTCTTCTAAATCTTTTCAAACAGCATCATCAGACCACCACATTCCACTCCAGGTCCCCATAGTTTCAAGACTGTAATGAAAAATGTATTTAGTCCAGCTTTTAAAAGTCCCCATAGTCTTTAGTCATCTCAATATTATTCAAAGTCCACAGTCCAAAGTCTCTTCTGACTCGACACAGGCTCTTAACTGTAAGCCCATGTGAAATCAAAAAGCAAATCAAATAATTCCAACAAGCAATTGAATCTGATACACATTCTCATTCCACAAAGCAAAGACGGACATGTACATACTGAGGAAACATGGAACCACAGCAGGAAAAATAACAATGGAGCAAACACCAAACCCATGTCCAGTGTCTGAGAGTTTTTTTCCAAAGGTCTTTCATGATGGCTCAGTCTCCACAGCTTTGCTGCCTCTACCTCCTGGGCTGGCTCCACCCGGTGTATATATTTCTCCTTGCCAGAAGTCTCACAGCTCTGGCATCTCCAACATTTTAGGGTAGGAATAAAAGTTCCAAGAAAAACTGTACCTTGAAACTGAACTTTCGGCAAAGACTGATCAACTGATTAAAATGCCATTGGTTTTGGAGAGAGCCTATTTGCAATGCATTTTGAGTCATCTTTAGACCCCTAAATAGCCACTCCTTGTCCACCTCTGTTTCTGACTTGACACTTGTGACTAACAGAAAAAAACAGCTTGAATGTGCTAACTTAGCAGGCCACCAACTTCCATCAGCCAAAATGCTGCATAAATGTCATCAGATAGCATCTTGGGCCTTATGGCTGAGATTTCTCTTTTGTTGAAACTGCCTACTTAAGGTTCCCACCAATCCATTTGAAAAGTGTACTGCTTTATGTGTTTTCTTTGTTCTGTTAGTATGACAACTTCTTAAAACTGATACCAAGTTGGAACATGGAATTTGGGGTAACCTATGTCTGTATTCCTTGACCATGGCCACTCATATTTGACTGTAGAATAAACTCTTATCCACTTTGAAGTAAGAGTTATGCATTTGCCTGACAGGGGTTTCCATTACCAAGCAGAATGCATCTTCCAGCTTCACAGGATGGTATCTCAGGGGCTCTTGGCTTTCCAGGGCCATCTTTGCCCAAGGACTTCCCTGACGTATACTGCCTTGCCTCTGTGTCTCTGTGAAACCAGACAGGACAAATCAACGATCCTCACTTCCTCCATCTTTCAGTCTAAAGGAACATTCATCATACAAACCACCACAATATGCTATTACATGTCTCGCTCCCTGGTCAATACTACTTCTTTTTGAAAAAACCCTTCAGTCATTTTCGACATTCCTTACATCTCTAACTTTTCACCCTCAAATCCAGCCCAATCCCGTAGCCAATTTGATTATTTATGTCTAGGTGACCACACAGAATTTTACCTCTTTATAAAGAGAGGAGGAGGAGGAGGAGGAGGAGGA
>NW_008333886.1:2528889-2537898 GCF_000622305.1 Nannospalax galili | reverse complement strand
GAGGAGGAGGAGGAGAGAGATTTTCGAATAGGTCATAGAGGATTATCTTTGAATTTCTTCCTCAGCACTGTTCTGACTTCTGATTCTGTGGGAGCCACAACCAAATTGTCCTTTTGTCTTGTTTCTTCAAATGTCCCCACTTACTTTTTTATTTCAAAGTGTTTAGTCATAAAACTTTCCTTTATGATACCACTTCCCTAAACAAAATCATTTCTTATTTTCTTATGTCATTTTTTTTTCTTTCTGTATCTGAAGGTGAATAAGAGACAGATAATTCTAAATATGGCAGACAGAGAAGGAAGCCCCAGTCCAGGTTCAGCTGGATTCCAATTAATTTCACTTTCATCCCAGATGACTCATGACTGGGTTCTTTGTACAAATTTGCTCCTTTTCCTGAGCTGCCTACTCAGCCTCCACTCTCTGAGGAGAATTTCAAACTTTACTTTCACATGAGTGAATCAACTAGTAACATGCTTCCTGCCCAGCTCAATCTAAAAGGGAAAAGAGGACCCTAACCCCGTTCCATATCCTACTCTATAGAATATAAACGCACTGGCTCTCCAAGAGGGAAGATATCTGGACCCCTCCCTCATCAGGGAGTCTGTCTCTATATGTTATAGAGAGTGGTACATTTACTACACCTCGACTATGTGCTGTGAGTACAAACTTCTCATCATAGAATTCTTTACCTGCTGAAGAAACACACCCAAGAAAAACCCCTAGGTGGCATCATATCTAGGAATTTGAATATAAGGATCTCCCCAACATGTCTACATTCATAGTTCTCAACTACTTTTCAGGTATAAGAATTTATTCTCCTTTATTATATCTGTGTTTTCTACCAAATTTTCTCTGAAACAAGAGCACAAAATTTATCTCATAAAATCAAACGGAGAAATAAATCCCTCATCGTGCTTGCCCCTCCACAATGATCTTTTCTAGATTTCCATGGCTCCACCCTTTCAAGATTTTTTTTGTGCTATTCATTGACCATTACTAGTCTTTTTCATATGAAAATATATAAAAAATAATCTAAATTTTTAAAAGTATGCATGTGTAATATCCAAAATCATTAAATTTAAATGTACTTATTTTGAAAGTGAAAGTTGTAAAACCATAGTGTGGCAGCTCAGGCCTTTATTCCCAGCACTGGGGAGGGAGAGGGAGGTAGATCTCTTTGAGTTGGAGGCCAGTTTAATCTATACAACAGGCTCCATACCAGCCATTGTGGACCCTGTCTAAATTAAGTGTATAAATAAATAAAAAAACTCAAAGATTGTCTCTAAATTACAATAAAACTAACACCATTTAGAGAAAATTCTTGTCTACTTGATGATCTCAACTGTCATTTATTTATTTATTTATTTATTTATTTATTTAGTCACTCTTCATTATATGATGTATTTCTCACATATTGCTATCATCTAGGAGTCTCGATTGGGTTTAATTAAAAAATTAAAAGGCAGGATAGAAATCTTGGAGTTAGCAGAAAGCAACAACAGGTAAGAAACTTTATTAAGGATAAAGACACACACACATACACACACCAGAAATACAGCTCTCCACAAGTGCAGAGAGGCCTGAGAAAACAAAAAAAAATCCAAAGTCTTCAGGAGGGCTTGGGCTTTTTATGTGTTTTTTCTGGTATGGGGCAGGATCCCCTCCTCTAATTCTGGATCAATTGACTTAACAAAAAGAGAACCTACAAGTCACAGCTCCAACCTGAGTGAGACATGTCCAGGTCCATCCTCAATCTTACATAAACAAGTCTGAAAACAGACATGTGCTGGCTGGTGGGAAGCTGCCAGTCTTCATCTAAGATCAAGAAAGTCAGAAGCACCATTTTATTACTCATCAGTGGCCCTGTCTGCTTATCATGGACTTACTTCCTCACAGTACCAGTCACTTTTCAGGAGCCAAAGTAGTAAGGACCAGGCAAAAGTCCCTCCTGAAATTTAGCTCTAATTGTTTCCTTTCAAGTTCAAGTTTGTCTTAGTAATGGGCATTTCTGTTAAAATGCAATGTCCTTAACTGGGAACACCCAAAAACATCTTGAATACATTCAATACATCATATATTTACACCTCAAACCTGATATTTATGTTAAGTCCATTCCTACTCTGTGTTTTCAGCCTCATGAGCATATCATTGAATGCAAGCCAGTACCTAGGAATCATCTTTGATGTCTTCCTCTGCCTTACATACATCAGTGTGATTTTGGGTCCCTTCAAATCCATACATATATGTGAAATCTTCCCCCTTAATTTCCATCTATGACATGGCATCCCTATTCAAAGTCAGCTTTATCTCCTTCTCATGCCAACATAGCAACACTGTGACACTTCTAGCTCTCACCAGTTTGATCCTGCTCCTTCTGGTCTCTTCTCTGCAATGCAAATAAAATTAAGTTTCCACAGCAGATCAATGAACTTGGCAAACTGGCTCATTTGTTCCATTAAAGTTCTTATACTTATATTAACATTGTGGAGTTCATGATTAGGTTAATTGGGATAGTTCAGACAAAGAAAGATACACATACATAAATGCTGGAATGTAAAAAAAAACAATAAAAACAAGTTAGAAGTTTTCAAAACCATTGTTATCAACTCGCTCATTCCTTAAAATTCTTCAGTGATCCTGTGGTGAGGTTACAAAAATGTCTGAGACACCTTAAAATATGTCACTACTTGAAATGTGTATCTTCATTAAATACTGGTTGTGCATGTTTTTGGAATTGTATTTGTCTGTTTATTGTGTGTGTGAGTGGGTCTGTGTGGGTGTGTGGAAGTGTTTGTGTGCATGTGCATGTGTGAGTCTGTGTGTGTGTCTCTGTGTGTGTGTGACTGTGTCTGTCAGTCTGTCTGTCTGTCTGTCTGCAAACCTGCATAGGCCATAGTTCATCTGTGGTTAGAGAACAATTTTAAGGAACAGATTTTGCCTTCCAACATGTGGGCTCCAGGGATGGAATTGCCTCAGTTTTTCTTATAAAACTGTCTTTCCATTGGTCTGGTATATTTTGTACTAATGCTTTCTTTCCGTTGCATTTCAGTTTTTAGAGTATGTGCAATTATTATTTTGCATTCAAGCCAAGGTTGTGTGCCCTCTTACACGTTTGGAATGTGGTAGCTACAAGAACTCATGATAACATTACTAACTCTGCCATAGATATCGATGAACTCCAACTACATTTTTGTCCTAGTACAGGGCCTAGAGTCTAGCATTTAGTTGAAAATGTTTCACATTGCTGATGAATGAAATAAGTGAATTTTAATGAACATTGCAATTTAAACAATGTCTCTCTACACTGTAATGTATAAGGTCATAAGGTTATCACATTACCATGATTGTGGTGGTCAATCATTCCCATGATTGTACATTCCATCTCTAGAGAAGAATGTCAAATACTTTCAACTATTATATGAATGTTCTTATCTGTGTCCTCTTCCAAAATTAGCAAGCATGCTCAAAAAACACCTTAGGTCACAATCTTCTCTACTGCTACCTGTCATATATTATTAAACACCTGGGGAGATATTCCTTCCTTGCGTGTGTTTAATCTTTAGGGAACACCTCTTTTATTATAAGCATATCTCAATTTATGACTTACAATAATGGTTTATTAGTATTATAAAAACTCTCAAATTTATAACTCTAATCATGTGATCATTTTAGCTTTTATTTTTTCTTTATGAACCCATTTCTCTAATATAGTCTCTTAGGGAAACTAATTGACTAACAGAAAATTTTCAACAACTTGTTCTGCTTCTCTGAGTCTTTCTTAGCATTCTTTGTTTTTATGTAAATGAAGGAAGCTGGAGATGTCACTCTGTAGTTAGAACACTTGAGCAGCAAACACAAAGTCCTTAGTCCAGTATCTCCTGCACCACCTGAAGACTGTGTCAGTTATATTTGTCTCATTGTCTGAAAACAATCCCATGAAGATACTGCAGGACCACTGTATATGACTGTCTAATGATGTTGTCCATCTTCCCTTTTAATTAAGTTTTTGTGAATTTCATGCAATATATTTTAATCATATTTAGATCTATTCCCTCTTTTCATACCATTTACTCCTTCCCTGCCCAATTTCAATTACTCTATTATGTATATAATAACATCTATAGAGTTTAATTGGTGTCCCCAGATGTCTTTTGAGGTGAATCTATCCACTGGAGCTTCATTAACCATCCAAGAATCACACCAGTGAATGAGACTGACCCTCCTCTTCCAGCAGTCATCAGTTTTCAATAATTCCTCAGGTAGGTTTGGGGTTGTTGATCCACTTCCCCAAATCTATGCTGTGATTTTGTCTGGCTTGAGCTTACAAGGTACTTGTGCATGCTGTCACCATCACTGTGGATTCATGTGAGCAACACTTCAGCTGGAGTCTAGAAAACTCTTGTCTCAAGGTAGTCCTCGACCACACCTAGACTTTACAGTCTTTCTGTGCTCTCTTCTGCAATGATCCCTGAGCCTTGGGAGGCAGAATTTAGATATAGGTGTCCAATTCAGGGGTAATCACTGTGCAGTCTCCTACTTATTCTCTGAATGTTGGTCAGTTGTGGGTTTTTGCATGAAACATCATCTGATGCATCAAGAAGCTTCTCTGGTGAGAGTTGAGAGATGCATTAATCTATGGGCATAACAACAAATCATTAGTAGTCACTTTAATACCGCATCTACTTAGCAGACTAATAGTATAAAACTTTCTTCTATGACCTGTGGCCTATCTAGCCACATGTTCCTAGGCCTGATATCAATGTTAAGTATGTGCTCCATTCTATGAAGCAGACCTTAAATCCAATTAGGAAGTTATTGGTTACTGCCATAATATTTCTGGTGCTATTTCACAAGGGGTTATATCTTGCTAGGGCAGTTATTGTTGAAACATGAAGGATTCACAGCTGTGTAAGGTTTCACAGCTGGATTTATTTCTTTCCTTCTTGCAGAATGCATAACAACTTTCAAACTATCATCGCTGGCCAGGAGGATTAAGCCTTGAAGTCATTACCAGCTTGATCTCTCCTTGTTTGTGTTACAACTCATATATGTAGCATTTTCAGCAGTTGGGTCTTATCAGGTTCCGGTGGGTAACCAAATGCAAGGGCAGTGACCAATATTTTTGAGGGTCTATGAGACCCCTGGTCAATAGCTTCAAAAGAGGGAGTACGGAGCACACTTTTGGCATTGGATTTTATTTTACTAGCTTATGGTGTCTATTAGGGACAATTTCTCTCTCCTTATTATAAATCAATTCCTTTAATTATTTTACTACATCTTTATTATAGTCCATATGTGATACACTGTATATAGTATATACTTGATGCACTAATATATATTATTTAAGAAGCTTCAATAGTGGTAAGCTGCCATATGGCTTTCTCTAAGGGCCCTTACTGTTAGTTATCCCTCCCCATACTCTCTCCTCACGTAATGGTGTTTGTAAGAAACTTTCTGTCATCTGTTGGTGATTCTATTGTTTTAAGAAGGTTCTATGTGTAATGATATTTATCCACTGAATTTTTTCTTTGATTTTAATTTGAGAAAGTTTATAACTTGCCCACAATATATTGCAGTCACATTCTCCTCTCACTACCTTCTCTTCTGCCTCTCACAAACCTTTGGCCCCTACGTCTTACCACCTATTCCCTCTCCCACCCTCATCTCTCCTTTGAAAGCAGCACCAGTCTTTTGCGGGGTCACAGGTGGTTCATGAATGGAATGACCAAGTCATATCCAGAGGACAGAATTTCCTAGTACTCCTCCCCATCCACAAACTCTGATAGTCTTCTCACTGCCTTTGCTGATACTTTCCCTGGGTCTTGGATTATGGGAAATAGTATGCCATTTAGAATTGAACAGTCATCAGTTCCTTATTCTCAACATATTGATGAGTTATAAGCTCTGCTTTCACAATCACCCACTACTAAATGACACTTCTGAAGCTCAGTGTTGCTCTAGTCTCTGAGTATTAACCTAAGTAAGCAGAAGGTAGGTTAGTTATACATCCATTTAGCAAGGTGTAGGTGATTGAATGCACAGCACGGACTGTGCCCTCCTGAGGCATACATTTTTACCATGTTTGTAGTACAAGGTGTGTTTTTCTTCCCATGGACATGGCCTCAGATCCAATTAGGACATGGATTCTCACAAACACACTCTACCAAAGAGTCATGCCACTGTTGTGCCCATAGGACAATCTTAGCACATAATGTCCAAAGCTGTGTTAAAACACTGATTTTTCTCTCTCAAAAGTTTGCGTAGCTTCTACTTACACAATGAACTCTCGTCAGAGGGGGAATCTTCCAACTTTGAACTTGAATTCTCTTTGTGCTGTAACCAAACTATGCATTGGCTTCATTGATAGCATCTTCCAATCTATTTGGGCTGGGCAACCAACATCAATGCCTATAGTCTGTATTGTTTGGAGGGCCTATGGGAATACCGTGATCAGCCACTGCCAAGGTAGTGCTTCACACGTGGCATGGGATTTTTAGTCTAAAAACTGGTAAAACTTTTGGGAGCAACTATATCCACCCATGCAGTGCAACTCCATTCAAGCTGGTTTATTAATTAATTAATTATATTTTTATGTTTTATGCATATGAGTATTTTGCCTGCATGTATGTAAGTGCACTCTTATTGTGCAATTGTGTGGAGCTCAGAAGAGAGAGTTGGATCCCCGGAACTGGATTTATGGATAGTTGCTACCTGCCACGTAGGTGCTGGAACTGAATCCAGGTCCTCTGGTAGAGCAGTCGGTGTTCTTAACCACTGAGCCATCTCTCCAGCCCCTCAAGCTGTCTTTAGAAATACAAAACACACTTTGTGGTTCTCTTATAAAGCCGTGGCCTCCTATAAATCTTTTTATAATCCTTGGCTTTCATTAACCTTCCCCATCACTTCTTTCTCTTCCATCCCCATTCCATTCCTGTATGAACATTCCTGCTCTTATAACTGATCCCATTTCAGCACATGAATTTTGCTATTCCTCCACCACACCTAGTCCCACCCCATACTCCACTTAACAAGTTTGTCTTCCTGGCCTGGACAGATATTCCCTCCAACTTAAAAACAGAAATCTAACATTTTGAATCTAGGATCCACACCTTCTGGGTCTGGGTTATCTCAAGATTACATTCACTATTAATTGCAAGTGCACCAGTATTCTATGAGGATAAAACAGACCTGTTTGCTCATGGAAGTAATTCTAGGTGTGCTCATCATATTATTTAAAGTACTTCTCCAAAGTTAGCATAATATTAATAGTATTTAAAGTAGTTCTCCAATGTTAGCATAATGTCTGTCCACTGTCTTCAGAAAGCAATTTGATCTAATTTTCTTGCTGTCATTTGAGGACTGAGCTCCAGTACAAAGAAATGGCATTTCAGTTGTACTAGATCACTGACATTTTCCTCAAGGGACCTGTACCAATAATTTCATGAATCTTTAACATCCCCAATACTATTAAAGAAAGCAATTTCTCTCATAAAATTCTGTAAAAGATGACACTCTCAAGTGACCCCTTTGGATCCTTAATGATCCTATCAAAGCATTTCTAAAATAATTTATAAGGCTAAGTGACTCATTTGATGCATCACTCTGGGCAATTCAAATAGGCTCTTCAGCAAAATCCCAAGTCTCCACAAGGCTCAGACATGAATGTTCTGTTTCACTAGCACCAATGCCATACTTGTTCCTGCTGCAGTCCCCCAGCAGTCTGGTATTTCCATGATTACTTTCTTAGATGCTTAACTTCTGCTAGGTATTTCCTGAATGCATACTGCAACTAGACTCATCCATCAATCTTCGTTGTTTTCATTTGGTTTATGATCTCCAATTAAACAGTATTTTTTTCTTTTCTCCTCAGTTCTGCAAATGTTTTCCAGAATGTTACGTGTTTATTGTGCCTGGCATATTGAAAGTAAATATGATCTTTGTAAATAATGAAGATATGGTTTCCTGAGCTTCATGACAATGAGGATCGTGAAGAGAAATCGAGCACTCAGGTAGTAACCCAATTGAGCATAGTTTTTGAGGCACTAAAGATAAACCAGTTCTGGAATCTGATCCTATTTGTATATAAATACAGGAATCTTAAGAGATGGCCAGGAAGACTGAAAGGGTAAATTATGTCACGTTTGTTGTAGAAGTTCTCAACAGATATTTCTTCACTCATTTCTGTCCAATCACGTTTGTTATTTTTGTTCTTTTTGATGTGGCATTTCAGAAGAATTAGATGAGTGATTTAAAATTTTTTCTTTCATAGTTTCCTTTACTGAGAAGGAAATGGATTGCTGTTTTTCTTTTTATATTTAGCATTTTAGAATTACATTTTCCCTCCAATTATTTTTTATTGCTTGCAAGACTTTAAGTCTTGCATGCTTCCCTTCTTACACTGCCGTTTCGTGGATGCTGTTTATTAGGCATATTTCTTTTTTGATAATTTACTACTTGGCTTTGGATGCAGCTCTATTTTTTCATGATTTAGCATTAGTTTGCTAATTTATCAAAGATTTTTTATTATATGTACATTTTCATAATAAAATAAGGAATAACATATAATTGTAATAACCCCTTCAATATAGACTTTGGCAAACAGTCCATATATGTTTATTAGAAAGGCATTAGATAGTGAATGCTTTTTTAACATATAACTATTTAATAAGTAAAATCCATAATTTGTAATTGATTAACTTAAAATTTATAAATATAAAAATTCCTTTCGATATTCAAATGCAAATGTAGCAAATCTCGAGATGAGCTTCCCAGAGAGTTATCACATTTTAAATAACTGCCCTGCATTGTTTTTCTTGCCCTATATGTGTATTTTATTCTGCAATAAAAATATTTTCATGTTCCCTTGTTTCTGTATTATGTTTATTGTGTTATCATTCTTAGTTTGCCAAAAATCATTTTTACGCTGCAGCTTGAACTTAAAAATCCCTTGTGCTGATTTTGGAACTAGTGATTACATGAACAAATAACTTGTGAAAGTTAGTTTGAAGC